>NC_136014.1:27862078-27882078 GCF_048128805.1 Centroberyx gerrardi
AAGTCTCTGCCTTGCAAAATGTTAAATGGAGTCGGTCAAAGGAAAGACACATCATCTAAAAATCTTTATTAGTACATGATGAGATTCAGAGGTGAGACCAAGTCAACCTCGAGTCCCAAGTCAGTCTGAAGTCTTGAGGCTCAAGTATCAAGTCAAGTCTAAATGTAGATTATCAAGTCAAGTCCAAGTCAAGTCCAAGTCATTAATGTCAAGTCTCAAGTCTAAATGTAGAACAGCAAGTCAAGTCAGAACAAATCAAGAGTCCAGTATCAATTTAATATCTTAAAGAAAACTAAATATCTAGGACTTTTCAATGCAATATGGTTTTAATAGGATAAAAACTTGGTAAGAGCATCATGAGTTTGATTTCTATTATCAGTTTCAACTTCAATAAATTCAATCATTCCATACAAATTCAGAAAACAGAATTTAAATTCAGTCGTCCGCTGGAACAAATCTCATCACTTTCAATCTAAGTCATTTACACAAACACAAGATCTCAAGTCAAGACTTTAGAAACCTTTTCAAGTCATCAAAGTACAAGTCAGAGTCAAGTCCCAAGTCACCAGAACCCAAGTCAAGTCTCAAGTCTTCTCTTCATGCATCAAGTCAAGTCTCAAGCAATTCAAACTGTGACTTGAGTCCAAGTCATGTGACTCGAGTCCCCACCTCTGTTAGAGTAAACCCTCTCGCTGCAGCACCATGTTCTTCATCAGTCTCAGTTTGTCATCTTGCCGTTTCCTAATAAAGATTTTAGATTTTGCCTCAGATTTTCTTTCTTTTGATCGACTTTGTTTCCTCAGAGGAAAATAAAACGTTTCACAAGACAGAGACGCTGTTTCTCTTCAGCTGAGGTTCATCTGACCTGCAGGAGCTTCACACTTCTGAACCGCACAGTACTGGGAACACTGGGAACACTGGGAACACTGGGCTGGAAGTTACCGGACTCTTATTCTGAAAGCAGAGCGTTTCCTCACAACAGAGGACTTTTATTTTTCCTGAAGCAGCAGAACTGAACTGTTGAAGCTGTGAAAACTGAACAGCAGCAGAGAATAGTATCTTGCATTTTATTGTTCTGAGTTTTTTTTCCCCCAACAAAAAAAATGTTGTAAATTGCACTTTTATACAAATAATAAATTAAATTCTGTATATGATGATGTGTTGTGTGTGTGTGTGTGTGTGTGTGTGTGTGAGGCGATCAGCACTGAACAGCAAAACCTGACTATACCTGAGGACTTTATTATTCAATTATTCATCTAATAACTTCCAGCTGCACTGTGAACAGAACGGTTCTACACAGCACCACACAAAGGTTCTTTAGGCTTATTTAAAACCTTTTATAAAAAAAATCCTGAAGTCATGATTTGGTTTTACTGTTGATTTCCTCTTTTATGTCTTTTCCTTAAATTGGTTTATTTTGTTCTCTGATCCTTTTTGTGTTATTTTATTCTGTTTTACTGCTGTATTTTCTACTTTCTTTGTGAAGCATCTTGTAACGCACTTAAGAAAGGTGCGATACAAATAAAGTTTATTATTATTATTATTGTTCCATAGAGGAACCCTTTATGGTGCTGTATAGAACCCTTTCAGAGTGAGTGAAATGCTCCAAACCAGCAGGATTAAAAGAACTTTTGAAGAACCACACTGGGTTCTTTATTCTGATTCATCAGTTTTTTTCTTTAACCAATCAGGGGGTTCTTTGAGTCATTATGGTTCCACATAGAACCGTTAACCTAACCAAAGAACCCTGGTAGAACCCTGCTTTAATGTGTGTGTATGTCAGCCTGTGTGCAGGCGGCGCCTCCTGGTGGAAAATGTTTGTCAGCATTTATGTTGGGGAATAAAACTGGGCTGGAAATGTGAAATAATTGGGAAAAACAATACAGAATATTATTTAAAACTCAAATCTGTCTGGAAACCCTGAGGGAAATTTTCTTTCTTCTATTCTTGTCAAATTGGTGAAAACAGAACTAATAAAGTTACAACTAATACAACTAATATGATTCAAGTCGCAGTTGCTGACAGTGTTATCACCACTTTTCTGTGAATTCTCCTCTTTACACCCCAGAAAAAATCAAAAGGAAAATCCATAAATAAGGAAGGGCAGAACTCTCCTTCAGTCTGAGGCAGTGGGTCACAGACCATCCTCTGATGAGACAGATCAGTATTTCCTTAACTGGTTAAATCAGATGAATCATCTTTAAAAAGAAGTAAAAACAGAGATTCTCGTAACGTTCAACATTCAGAGTTTATTTCCAGTCAGATTCAGTAAAGATCCAGATGTTCACTGACTGATGTGTTAATCACAATAAGTTAAAGACATGCAACACCCTAGAGCTCAGTTAACACTGTTAACACACTCACACCAACTGACACCAACTGACACCAACTGACACACATGCAGATGTTCATGCGGTTTCATATTAAACGGACTGAAGCACAGCGACGTTTTTCTGCTACTGAAATCATTTCTGATGTTTCTAATTAAATACTGGACCTCAAACTTTTTTAAAATTCCCTTTTTTGTTGAATAAAAGTGTTTCATTATGTGACTGTAAATTATTTTCTGCACCGCCCGTCCTGAACTGACAGATCACACTCGTTGGTTTCATGACTGCAAATTCCCATCAACAAGGAAGAAAATTTGAGAATTCCCTGTAAGAATCCAACAGTAAAATACCAAATGATTCCTCTGCTTGGTAAAATCGGACTTTTCCAGATTCTCAGAGCTGGAACTGAAAGGAGTTTGGAAACCAGTTTGCTGCCATTTCCATAAACAAAGTTAAAATTCTGACAAACACAAAGCCAGTTCTGATCTCATCGTCTCGTCCTGGTGTTCCAACAAAGATGAACAAAGATGTTCTGCATCCAGAAACACTTTGAGGGATCTGAAAAACCCAAGTGAAACCTCCATGATGATCCTGCTGCTCCGACCTGAACCAGATCCACTACAGACCACCTTCAGGGACAAAATGTTCATCAACTTTAAAGACAAATAAATAGAGAATTAACTGAATTTCCAAAAAGGCACCGAGGCATTTCAACTTGCAGGACAAATTTCACAAATAGGTAAAATATTCCATATTTTCTTAATTTGAATTTTTTTTATTTCACCTTTTTGTCAATTTTGATATATTTATCTTTAGTCCACTCTCTCCTCCCTGCAGACTGAACAGACTGTTCCAGAATAACAGTTTCAGCAATCTAATAAAACAGACTGTACTGAAATAATAAAGTGCAATGAAGTAAATGTTTTTGTCTTGTTTTTGTGTGGAAGAGCAGCTGTTGCATTATGCACCGCTAATGGTGATCCTAATAATAATAATCGCACCAGTTTCATCTGCAAGTCAAACTGCCCTGGCATCTTTTCTGGGATTCCAGATTATCTTGAACAGAACACACTCCCTTCTCTCATTTCCTTGTTGTTTGGTGTTGCGTTCAGGTACTTCCAGACCAAACTTCAGAGAAAAAACCCCCTCCAGGTCTCAGTATCAGTGCAGATGTGCAACGAACATGATCAGCGAACATCAAAGAACCTCCTGCTCACAATTTTGTTCGTTTGGCTCACTAAATAATACAGAACATTTAATCTAGAACCGGCTTCTTTCTCTCTATTTTCTACCTCTACGCACTGAAGAACTCGACGCACGTCCATAAACAGACTCAACAGCTAAAATACTAATAATACTGATTACTGGGACAGTTGTGTGCTACAGACAGACAGAGAGACAGACAGACAGAGAGACAGACAGCTACAGCTACAGTGAAGCAACAAGCTCTACTTCCCCAGGAGAACAGCATGGTGGCAGACAGGTCGGGATATGAGAGGGAAAGATGTAACGTCCTGGTTCCAGACTCCTGAATCTGGTCCCGCCCACTTCTCAGATTCTGTGGAGCGATTCAGAGAGTCTGCCGTTTCCCTCGTCAACCGCTTGTTCTCGCTCCGAGAAACAATCCAGCCAATCAGAGCCTTTGTGGGCGGGACTATATCTCATTTTTCCCCACACAGAAAACGGCTGACGAGGAGAAACCAGACGGATGTTGGGTCTGGAGATCAGATCAGTATCGTACTCCTGCTGTGACGAGACTCTCTGGAAATAAAACGGTCAAATCCTCGCTGGTCCTGAATCAGAAGTCATGACGGACCCACAGCCTCCAGGCAAGGAAGACTTCATCTGAGCAAACACAGTGTTTCAACAGCTGAACTCACCGCTGGCAATGACAAATTGGTGGAAATGTTGTTTTTAATAATGCATTACATAAACATTACTTTCCCCCAGGCTGTGAATGAGCAGCGACTTCTGATTCAAGCCCAGTTGAGATTTAAGAGATTTTTTTTTTTACGGCAACCAAAGCCGTTTGATTTCACGGTGACTTCTAAAAAGCTTCCTTACCCACCGATGAACGCCATGAGGCTGAAAGACACCGAGCCGGTTTTAAACTTTTCATCATGAACAGCCAAATACAATAAAGGCTTTTTCAACCCTGTTCTGGAAAGCTTTGGATCTCTGTGTTGATTTGCAGGAAACACGTGAGGGAAATGAAACTAATAACTGTCAAGTGCTTTAAATCAACTATCTGCCAAGTTACATTGTGAGAATTCATGAAAAAAATTCAGCTTTTCTTGTTTTTGTATGAATGAAATCGGTTTCATGTGGTAGATGTGCGGTGACCGGTCGAAACAAACGTCTTCCCATAATCCCCCTCTTCCCTGTTCATTCAATCTACTGCTCTTTAAGTTTTAAGTTAAATTATTTTTTACCTCTCTTTTGGGATTAACCGGTTTTGTTGTACGACTTGTTGAAACCCAATTTCATTATTTGCAACGAACTATTGATGCAAAAAAACACTTGTGATTCCAAACTGTTGATTCCTGGAGTCGACTAAACCACGACACGATAACACACACACACACACACACACACACACACACACAGCAGTGAGCAGCAAACACCTGAAACCTGCTGCACTATTCAGCTTCAGGTTACTCTCATCTACAGCAGCTAGTGCCTAAAGTCTAATCATGCATTAATCCTACTGAACCACTGACATGTAAACTGACATGTAACTGACATGTAAACTGACATGTAAACCACAGAACAGATGGAGGTTAAGTTTCCACCAGGAGCCCCTCTTCACTTCTGTTTTTATACTTTTTTTTTAACTGAAAGGAGTTTAGCGTTATCGACAGCGCTGCAGTGTTTTTAGCTCCTAATCTGATTATACACAGCAAATTTTAAGGGCAAATTTGGTAACTGACAAATTTGTGACTTTTAAATCACTTCTTAAAACCCGTTTTTATAGACGTGCTTTGATGTCGTCTTTTTATCTTATTTTTATTTCATTTTATCCTCAGTATTTATTTTGGTTTTTATCTTACTGTTGTCCTAGTATTGATTTGAATGTTGCTCTTCCTCTGTCTTCTTCTCTTATTAATTTAATTCCTGTTTCACACTGTTCCGCTGCTTTTGAGTATTCTGCTTTTATTTTGACTGTGAAAAGCACTTTGTAAACTCTGTTTTCAAAGGTCCTATATAAATAAAGTTATTATTATGATTAAATTTGACAGTTGGAGGAGTGAAAATTTCATAAAATACATTATAGTCTTATGTTGAGCTCTGGCATCCAATAACTAGCTAGTTTGCTAGATTAAATATTATATAACGAGCACAGATCCTGTACAGACCCACAGCGAGTGTTCATTTCTCTGCACTGAAGCACTGCGACCCGGTTAAATTACCTAATTCCACGAACGTTACTTAAATACCGCAAGATAATAACGTCACCTACCGTTAAAGTTTGTAGGGCAGCAGAAGACAAGTTACTGTCTACAAATCCTGTTACTAACACAGGAGAGTTTGGAGCAAATTGTGGAATGTTAAATTTCACTTTTGTTTTTTTATTTTTGTAGTCAAAGACGCCCTCTAGAGGCCATCTGACAAAGCGCATCATCTCACCAAGCGACAGATGTCTGACTGACTGCCTGACCTTGGCTGCGCCGTGGGAAAAATAATCACAGAATCACATTATTTCCTAGTTGTCTTTACTGTTTAGCCTGCCTGACAGCAGCAGTTGGAGCATTTAGAAAATATTTTGGGCTGAGGACAGGTCACCTGACTAATTTTCTTGTCTCTGATTGGTTGATGTTGAAACCTTGCTCTCCGATCAAGCTTGGCTTGATGTCTAACTGATACATTGTTTTCAATGAGAAAATATTCAAAAATTTGCCCTAAAAATTTGCCTGTGCATCATCACCTCTAGAGTGGTAGAAGTTAGAAATATTTAAACTTTTAGCAAAGGAGCGCCGCGTTTCTAAGAGGTTTTCAATCGTCGTTTAGCATGAACAAGAGACCCTGCACTTCCTACAGGCTTCTGATTGGTGCTGCTGCTTGAAGAGAGCTTCCTGGTGGAGGCGGGACTCGGGGGTCAGCGGGTCACAGGATGCTCTCCCGCTCCTCTCCGAAGGTCACGGTGTCGGACGACACGGCGCAGATCTCCGGCGGGTCTCCGGGCTTCAGCCCCCTCTTCAGGTGAACCACGCGGACGTTCTCGTTGTGCGGTCCCGGCTTGGTGGCGCCGGTCGTGCCGGAGGTGGGGGTCGTCCCGGAGCCCGGGGGGATGATGACGTCGCTGTTGGAGGAGGAGGTGGGGGTGGAGGTGGAGGTGGTGGATCCCTCTCCCTGCTGGCGGGGGCGGTTCCCCTGCTGGGCGTTGGTGTTGTTGTTGAGCGTGACGTTGCTGGGCGTGCGGTTCAGGTTGTAGCTCTTGGAGGAGGGCCAGCTCTCCTCGGGGCTGCTGGCCAGCAGGCTGCACTGGTCCTCCGAGCAGATGGACATGCGGGCGACCGCCGGGTCCTGCAGGCCGCTGAGGCTGCTGGGAATCCCTCGCTTCCTGGCCAGGCTCTCCTCGTCCAGCTCGATCAGGTTGGCCCTCTCCAGCTGCGACAGGTCGGCCTCCTCGTCCTGCAGCGAGTGGTTGGGCGAACTCTCGTTGGAGCGCACGCCTGAGTCGGACGAGTCCTTCTTGTCCAGCATGGCGTCGGACAGGTAGTCCTTCCCCTTCAGGGCCAGCGAGCCTCCTGGGAGTTTGGGGTCCGCAGCCTTCTTCCCGTCCTTCAGCAGCGGAGCGTTGTCCGACTCCTCGGACTCCTCGTCGTCGCTGGTCAGTTTCTGGTAGCGCAGCCCGCCGCCCGCCTTCAGCTTCAGGTCGGCGGCCCCCTGGAACAGCCCGCCCCTCTCCGCTGAGGTCTTACGGGTCAGCAGGGACTTGGAGGAGCCGTGGTCGGTCTTCTCGTCCTCCTCCGTGATCGGGTCCAGGGCTTCGGCGTTGGAAGCGAAGTCAGCGTTGTCCGGCGCAGGCTTGGCGGCGCTCCTCTTGGCGTAAGGCTTGCGTCCGTCCTGATCCCCGCCCTCCTTGGTCTTGTCGGATCCCGAGGTCATGAACTGGCCCGGCTGCGGCTGGACCGGCTTCTCTCCCCCGCCGCCGGCCATCTCCAGCTGGGCCATCTGGGCGATGTACTCCTGGTAGGCGTCGCGGTACTCGGCCTGCTGCTTGTCCGTCAGTTTGCAGATGTCGTTGGAGGATTCCTGGGAGTTCAGGCTGGTCATGCTGGCTGTCCGGGGGGGGGCGGCCTGAGGGGGAGAGAGGAGAGTTAACGAGGTCATTTCCTGTAGGATCTCAGCCGGTCTGGTCTTCCTACAGCTGTCCGCTACCTTTGACACTGTGAGTCACCTGAAGGTTCCTTTATTTTTTATTGGGAATTGTATCGTACAAAAGTTATCAATAAACATTGAACAGCGTGGGGTTCTAGTGCATTGTTCTACATTTCAACCTTTTTTATTCATATCAAGAGTGTCTGTCCTGTAGATTTGTACATTTGTCCCATTTTCTATGTATATACATAGAAATACATACATCCTCCTTTGTCCTTAGGACAAATGTAAATTTTTTCCATAGCAAATATTTCCCCAACAATGTCCATCCACTGTTCAAGACACCAGAAGCTTCTGGCCACCTTTGCTGCCCCAAATTCTCTTTAGTCAAAGGTCTTCAATCATGTTCCATGGAGGCCAAAGAATATCCAGGTTTTCATTCCAACCAAACATTGTTCACCATCAATCAGAGAGCGGGAACTAATGAGTGAAATGAGCTGCTGCAGTGTTCAGTTGGAACGAAAACCTGCAGACTGTTGGGCCTCGATGATTCGATGACTCAGGATCGAGAACAAATGTCTTCAGTCAAATAATGCACTCGCTTCACTGGCTGCCTAACGTTGCTTCAATCAAAATGTAGTGTAAATGGAACTAAAATGCTTTTTATTGCCTCTGACAGGTGAAAACCTTGTATCTCAAATATATAATAATAATCAAAAACAATATCAAAATATTTTTTTTTCAGGAACTAAGACAAACCGCTGCGTTCTTAGCTTGATCACAAGGCATTTTTGAGTTTATCCAATTGGTTCTGAAAGGTTTTCATAAACCCACGGGTCGTAGAATTTTCTCAAATCATGATACTTAAAGTAAAAACATGAAAATACCCAAAGTTAAGTATGTCTAAGGTATAGAGGATCTCTACTATCAAATCCCTATTTGCTCAGTATAAAGAGATCTCTAACGATCTCTCTAACGAATTACGCTCAACTCAACAGCAGAATAAGTTCACCAAAATCACCAAAAATGACAAGCAACCCAAAACAGGGAGTGTAAAGGTCAAAGGTCAGCTCTCCTGTGACCGTACGGCTCGTTGCTCACCATCCACTGCAGGTTGCTGTGTCTCGGAGCTTCGTCCAGTCCCACGTTGCTCAGCTCCTCGAAGCTCAGGTTGAAGCTGTACATCGGCGAGGCGTCGGGGTTGGCGGCGCCGGCGTGGGGCGGAGCCACGGCGCGCCTTCCTGCCTCCGCGTGACCCGCCACGATGCTGCCTTGCTCACTGGCGGTTTCCTCATGGAGAACCTGGCTCTCCACGTGACGCATGTCCAGAACCTGCAGAGAGGGAACCGGGTTAAAAGGGGAATAATACTTGAGTTTTAATGAAGTTTTTATTATAACTAAGGTTCGGAAACAAAGACCACGGCTCAAACACACATTAGATTTCCCGTTCCAACCCATTTAAGCGACCTAAACATTACCCTCTCTCTCTCCTGTGTCTCAGTTCTCACATTTCTCCCCCCCAAAACCTCTTTCCTCAGTTTTGCTGAATCCAAAGTCCGGACTTCCCCAGATTTGCGGAGCGTTCCCGTGAAGTCCAGGAGGGGTTCGGGCCACCCCCGTCCCCAAAATTCATCAAGTCTTTTGGGGCTTTCTATCCGGACTTCTAGAGAGTCTGCTACCCTGCAGATGATTTCCCACAGTTCATTGCACTACAGATATGATGTTAAAAGACATCAGACGACATAAAGATCTATCCCTTTAGCACCTTTTATGCAGCCTTGCGCCCTTGCAAACTCACATAGTCACGCTGAGGACTTCAGTTAACGCCAGACTACATAAAACGTCTTCAAGTCCGTAGTCCGCACATTTGGTTTCAGCCTGTGTCTTTCGCGCTCTTCTCTCTCTCTCTCTCAGTACAGGAACCACAGGGGGAACGATGGAGCTAGAAGACTCCCCATCAGCCAGACTGTCCTATTTGTCTTATTGCTATTATACCTAGAACTACCCAGATTCCCCATGGGATCATTAAAGTTTCATCTAATCTAATCTGTAAATGCATTACCTGTTAAGGACTTTGTTGTCAAATTCCTGACATATAAACCAGAGCGGTGATGTTTTTCTGGACCGGACCACCGGCGGTGAGGCGGTGGAGAGCAGAGGCTGAACTCACCGTGGCTCTGAACAGCTGCCAGTCTCCGAAGTTCATGCTCATCTCCTTCTTCAGCTCGTCGATGTTGCACTGCGTCAGCACTCTGCCGTTAACGTTCGCCTGGCAGGAAAACACACAAACACACTGATTAACACTGCAAAAACTGTCATTTAGTGTCATACAATTTTATTTCTTACAAGTGAAAAAATCTTTCAGTGGAGTGAGATCATTTTCATTCATCAAATTTTCAATTAATCAAATATATTTGAGAGTTTTGCATTGAAGAGTATACACCCAAAAAATGTCAGTTTAAGAGTTGAGTATTAAATTATTTGTTTTCCTCACACCCAGTGATAGATTCTGCCAGTGAGGAGAGATAACTCCACTTGTTTCTAATGTAGTTTCACTTGTTTCAGGAATTTTCTAGAAACGAGTCAATATCTTGAAATAAGTCAGAATAAGGCAGATCACTGCACTGGGATCAAAAATGTAACTTGATTCAGGATAATTCTTCAATCAAGATGATTTGCATTGGAAACAAGCGGAATTATCTCACCGCAGATTTTTTAACTTCTGGGAAAAAAAAAAAAAAAGGATTTTCAATCTTTGAATACAAGCTCAAATTAATTGTTATGATGGACGGGGTTTTGCAGTGAAGTCATTTGTGTTTTACTTGTTCGATCTGAAGTGACGTGACAAACTTGAACATACACACTGTTCCACCATTTTGACTACCAACACTAATGAAAAAGGTGCAACCCAAACCCTACACAGCTTTATATTCAGCTGTAAAAGGTGGAACAGTTTCTAAACTGCAGCCACGAGCGAGCAGCCAGCAGGTCGGCCTTTCACTTCTTTTCAGGTGAAGGGGCGGGGCTTCCACCAACGAGGAAGACTCAATTAACTTAATTAACAACACCTGTTCTGCTACAACTCAACTGACAGGAGATTTTTTTGTTCTTGCTTGTCATTTTAATTCAGTGATTGTTTATCAGAAATGTACATTTTCAGAAGCCAACAAAAATCAGTTTATGCATTTCAAACCATATGGAGATCAGGGTTGGAGTCAATTCATGAATGAACTCATCAATTCCAGTTCAACTGAGGAATTGGAATTTGAAAAAACCGACAGGAATTGGAATTGAATTGGAATTTCAGGAAGTTGAATTGAATTCAATTAAATTCTGTGAAATTCCATGTTTTTTTGTTTTTTTTCCCACATGAGATTCCACACAGTGTTATATATTATCAATACTGAATATGATAACATGTTAAAGGTTCCTTTCAGCTGGTGTTTGATGCAGAACATGTGATGGTAATCCATATATTATGACTGAATGTGTTTGATTTGTTGAACTGTCTTTTATCTGATTCATAATGTTTTGATTTATAATGTTTAGCGTCGAGACAAACTCTCTTAGAAGTGGAGTTTCATGGAATTTTCTGTTTCCTGTCGTTCACATTCTGTTTCCTTACAGCTGGGAGACTTTCACACTCACACTGCAACCGGACTGGACTGGACTGCAGTTTAACATGAAGTCTCACTGAAGGTTCACGACTGGCCCGACCCTGCTGGATGCCGGATGAGTTATTTGGTGTGTGTGTGTGTGTGTGTGTGTGTGACTGACCTTCTTGATGGTGGCGGTGTACTGTCCCATCATGCTCTGGTCGATGCCGTCGATCTGCCGGACTCGCTCACAGACGCCGTCGGTCGTCATGGAGCTGAGCAGGACGGGCGGGACGCCGGACACCACCGAGGCCGAACCCTGACAGACGACACGCGGGTTAGATTCCCAAAACACACCAAACACCGAGTCACTGCTGTCAGGTGAAAACCTCACAGTGTTTTAACTTGATCTGAAGGATTTCGTGCTCCTGGTCTTATGTAAGCTTTTCAAAGAAATACTGAAAATAAGAAAGATAAATAACCCAGAAATAAATAAATAGACCATTAATAAATAAGGCTGGTTTGGGGTTTTGTGACAAAACCAGCAAGTTGTCATTTTGGAGATACAAGGTTTTCACACGACAGCGACACTGAAAAAGAAATTAATTAATTAATAAAAAGACCAAATGAGGTTATACACACCACACAATCTAAGATGTATTTTAAAGGTTAAATTCAAGCAACTACTGTCAAGCTACTTCAAAATCTAACTTAACTTAGGGTTAGGGTTATTTGTACTGTGACCTACAATAACCACATAGATTTTTAAATATAGTCATGAATAATGTATCCTGAGATAAACTCATATCTAAAAAATACAGTGTTGGATAATATATCCTATATGTTCCATTTCAAATGTATTTCTGTACCACATATCTAAATACATGGAAATGCATAATAAGCAAGTATGAAAGTGGCCAGTTTTTAAATATAGACATTTCCTCTATATATTTTACATGTAAGTATGTGTTGGTTTCTTGTGTCTGCATGTTTATTAAGTTACACTGTATGTGGATGATTGATGAAGCATGAGATGCAAAACAAATTTCTGTGGAAACATAAAAGTCTCATTTTATCTTTAGAATGGTGACACTGATCTCAGACACTGATTGGTTAATGGATTGAATTCATTTGACAATTTCATACTGAAGAATATGGATATTCAGACACAGCAGCACTATATATTATAAGAGAAAAGTCTCAGGTTAACACAGTAAGTCCCTGTTACTCATTTCCGTGTGTTATGTTTAATAAAAATCCTGACTGAACTGCAGAACCAGAACTACAGAGAAGTGGAGTTTCATGCTGAGTCAGCAGTTTCCATCCAACTAGTTTTATACAAATCCCGATGTTTCAAATTAGAAAGCCCAAATGGTTTTGATAAACTGTTGTTAACATCGCAAAAATGTTTTTACATTTCTTTGAATCAGAAAAGTTTGTCGACGAAGAAGATTTTGCGATTAATAGCGATGGAAAATAACGAGGTAATGACATTTTTTTTGTAAAATATCTGCCAACCACGACCTCCAGAAATGTCGTGCTAGTTGTTTCTAACATGAAGAAGTCTCTGTCGGGGTCGTGTGAACATTAGTTTCAAAAGGTTAGCTTAACATAGCGCTGGGCAATAATTCAATTTTATCGTTTATCGTCTTTCAGTAGAATCATATTGTGAAGAAATGATGCAACTTGATGTCACAGAAAAACGTGAAATGAAATCAACTTGTTAACAGCAAATTACGTGTTGGTGGCATGTCAAGTGTTAAAATTACATCACATTTTCCCTAACCTTAACAGTTGTTTTAGTTGCCTAAATTTAACCATAACCTTTCCCCTAACCTTAACCGACTTGTTTTACTTGTCTAAATTTAACCATTAGCCAACCTTTGGAACGTATTTAAATTCGTTGCAGGGTAAAGTAATTCAGTTCGTGGTGGAGAAATGTTGTTTTCCCGTATTACGTGTCCACAGCACATAAATTTCAGAGTTTGTGTCAGTTCACGTGTTTCTGTGAGATCACGTTGAAATGAGATCGAGTTATCAAGTTACACAATTCTGTTTAACTTAATGATAACAGCAAACACAAATTAAAATCTCAAGTTTCATCATACTTAATATTACCATGCAGTTAGTGCAATGAACACCAATTTGAATATTTAACGTGATTTTGCATTTGTTAGCAGATATTGTTATATATCGATATCAAAATAATTTGTTAGGATTATCATGATATGAATTTTGTCGATATCGCCCAGCCCGACCTTTACATTCAGCTGACAGCTGGATGGAAACACAGCTGGTAACAGACGGGTAACAGACAGGTAACAGACACACTGTACTACCTGGACAGTGTACTATCTCTACTTCATTCCAGTGACTTGATATTGGAATTACAGATGAGGATTTATTCTACAGAGGATGGAGGGAAACGGACCGCTAGTCTAACAGGGAACTCACTTACAGCTTGTAATCCTGCAGAAGACATTTTCCTAAAAACTTCTCAAGATTTCTGCTGTTCTTAAATGAGTTTTGAATTTTTTTCTTAACTATTTGTATATGAAGTTGTATTTCACAAAACGGCACTGTCTGAGAGAGCTGACTTCTATAGACAATACTGTACTGATGTTATACATCTAAAGAAAAAAACAACTTTGTAGATGTTTAATATAGCTACAGGAACAGGATGGAAACAAATCTTGGGGAATGTTAGGAAAATGTTTGGCAGAACAACAAGCTGAAAGTTAATTATGTTGGAATTCCTCCTGTTTGTTCAAACTGGATGGGTTAAAACTAAACCGGATATTTTGACATTCTGACTTTGAGTCTGTAAGTTTTTATTCACCAGGAAAAAGACTACTGGCATCTTAGTAACCCAAAAAACAACCTGTTAGCATCGTTAGCATAGCCACATTTACACTAGTATACACTAGTTGGCAGTCTAGTTACCATACACTATTTAGCATATTTAACATACACTATAAAATAGTTGGCATACTTAGCATAGACTTCTTAGCATCTACTTGTCAGCATGATTAGCATGGACTATCTTGCATGAACTAATTGGCGTTAGCCTCTACTGCAACTAGCCTGGTGGAACTCACTGATTTAGAAGAGGAAGCTAACGATGCTAACAGGCCATTTCTAGGGAAACTTAAGGACCATGTAGGAACGTTTTCTTCCACCATGACCAACGCCTGGTGAAGCAATATGTATATATACTGTATCTATACATGTATATATATACACACACACACACACACACACATGTATATATATAGATATACATTTTTTTATTTTATTTTAATGCTCAGTATTAGATTAAATCAGCAGCTAAGATGGATATTCTTAGCAGTGCAGAGGAGGCCATCTGTGTGATGAGGTGGGGATGACTGACAGTTTGGGAAGTTCAGTGGGTAAGCGAGGGGTTTTGGGGAAGGGGTCAAAGGTCAAAACAAAATTGAAACATCTGAACTGCTCAGAGAAACCGCACATACGTTACAGCAAACAGGTTTTCTCTGAGCAAATCAAACATTTCCCTTTTTTAGAGGACATTCTGGGACAGCTATTCTTTTCGAGCTAGTCGTTCCAAGGTGCATGCTGGGATTTGTAGTAGTCAGAAGACTTCAGAAGGGAGTTAGTGTAGCAGCCGGTAGGAAGAGGGCAGCATGGACGAAGGGGAAGTAAGGCAACGAGAGTTTGAGTCGAAAGAGTTCAATACCTGCTTCCTTTTCAAAGACGAAACCTTATACTGCTACGAGAGGAGAGACAGACAGACAGGAAGAGAGACAGACAGGAAGAGAGACAGACAGGGAGAGGTGAATGAGTCATGAAAAACAGCAGAGACAGACAGGTGGAGAGAAATCATCAGGACAATACAGAGATGACTGACCAGTAGGGCTGGGCAGGGAAACACGACACCTATCGATACCGCACCGATTTCTGAAAATCGGTATTGATTTGAAGGCATCGGCAGTATCAAAAAGCATACACAGAGAAAAAGTTTCTGTCACGTTTACAGGAATTTATACTAAAGAAACCGATTAAACTTGGTCCGATTCTATTTAGCAAAGCAGCTGACATGAACAGGAAAATACACATTCGATATATTTCCTCAATCCCATTATGAAATGCATTTTAATTTAACAAATGAAGAGATCACTAACAGATATTGATTTTGTTTCCGACGCCACCCAGCCATACCGACCACAGAAGAAGAAACAAAAGGAGGAAACATGGAGCTGGAGGCTGGACGTCTTCAACAGGAGAAGAAGGAGCGAGTCTTTATCTTGCAGAGAAGGAACAAGTAGAGAAGTGTGTGTGTGTGTGTGTGTGTGTGTGTGTGTGTGTGTGGTTGGGGATTTTGGGGAATAGAAATCATGAAGCTGCAGTATTTCTTGACAAAAGTACTTCTCTCTCAAATAGACATTATGTGTGTACAAATACAAACAGACAAAAACATGGAAAGAATAAATTCTGTCTTTCATGCGTCAGAAGAGAAAATGTCTGAACTCTCCGTCACCCCGGAACAATAATCTCTCTGTCATCCGACTGAAGGACCGGGACGTAATGAGATTTGACCGATCAAAGGGTTTCACGCCAAAATGATGTTTATCCATTTTTAGAAAACGCTGTTACTAAGAATTCATCACTCGGTAATTCAAAAATATAGGTGACCCTGTTCTTAAAAATGCTCACATTTGACGGGCAAAAGCCTTAAAATAGCTTCAAGAACTTTAATGTTTTCCCATTTAAATCAATTTGGAATGAATTAATTCTGATTTAGGGAGGGAGAAATTCAAGGCTCATTGGTTGAATGGCAACTGGCGTAAAACTTACATTTTTGTGTTGATTTTCATTTGGAATCGGAATTGATTTTGAATCGATTACGAGTCAGAGTATTTTTATCATCTTTGAGTGGAATCATACGGTGATGATTTGGTGATTTTGAGATATCATGACACAATTCTGCTGTCTGAACTGATGATAACAAGCAAAATGTAAATGAGGTGTGGTAGGAATATTATTTGAAAATGTCAGTTTTGTTTGACATCACACCTAACATTACCATTCAGTTCAATGGGATGAACATAATTTTGATTAACATGATTTTGTGAGCCGTACGGTGATATATATCGTTATCGGAAAAAATACTTACGATTATCGTTATTTTGATTTGAACCGTATCGTCCGGCCCTAGATCAGCATTTGAGATGACGCTTCCTTGCTGCAACTTGTTTTATTAATTTAAAATCAACTGTAAACAGCAGCAGATATTTCTCGCTTTTCCTCAGTAGGGTTGATTGTATTAGCGCGAATTTAACTGATAATGCTGATTTTTATTACCTTGGACTGCTGAAATCAGTCGATTCCCCGCTACGTTTCCCACTTATGTTGACACACTTCTGCAATTCATGACGCTGAATGTGAGATATCAGAATCCGCAAAATGACGTGAACGTTTTTTCCCAATCGCCAGTTCATGTTAAATCTGCTGTGACATAAACGCATCATTAGTGACCAGTATTTTCTGTAGTATTTATCGTCTGAAAGCTGAGCCGACAGTATCTTCTTGTATCTTCCGTCTTTCTCTCATGACCTGAATGCAGCAGGGGAACAAGAACTCGTCTAGATCCGTAAACGCTAGATCAGCTACGCCTACTGCTGACGGTTCATGTACTTACAGGTCCGGCGCTGAGATCCCTGGGAAAGGAGCTTTTACCAAACGGGCGTGGAGGATGGAGGGATGGGTAGGCGGCCACGAACGGGCGTGGCAGCTGGTAAAGGTGTTGGGGGAAATATGGCTGGGAGGGGGAGGGGGAGGGGGGAGAAAATAATAATAATGTTCATGGAAATGCTTGAATATGAAACGACAACAATGAGGTGGCAACTCGCAAAACAACAAATAAATCAAACATGTTCATATGCAGCACATCGCTGCTGTCGGACTGCAATTTGGTTGTTTTTCTTCCTTCAGTGGAGTTTTTGAGGTTTATGAGCGTGTCAGAGAGGTGAGACCAAGTCAGCTTTGCTCCCAAGTCAGTATCAAGACTTGAGGCGCAAGTCTCAAGTCAAGTCTCAAGTCTAAATGTAGATTACCAAGTCAAGTCCATGTCATTAATGTCAAGTCTCAAGTCTAAATGTAGATTACCAAGTCAAGTCAGAACAAATCAAGAGTCCAGTATCAATTTAATATCTTAAAGAAAACTAAATATCTAGGACTTTTCAATGCAATATGGTTTTAATAGGATAAAAACTTGGTAAGAGCATCATGAGTTTGATTTCTATAATCAGTTTCAACTTCAATAAATTCAATCATTCCATACAAATTCAGAAAACAGAATTTAAATTCAGTCGTCCGCTGGAACAAATCTCATCACTTTCAATCTAAGTCATTTACACAAACACAAGATCTCAAGTCAAGACTTTAGAAACCTTTTCAAGTCATCAAAGTACAAGTCAGAGTCAAGTCCCAAGTCACCAGAACCCAAGTCAAGTCAAGTCTCAAGTCTTCTCTTCATGCATCAAGTCAAGTCTCAAGTCTTCTCTTCATGCACTAAGTCAGAGTCTCCACCTCTGGCGTGTCATGATACTTGGGCTGTTGAATCTCTTGTATGATTTCCAAAATACGTGACGTCAATCAGAGATTAAGCATTCCTTTCTTCATTATTGAGAAATGATTCGTGGCTTACGTCCAACAGCAGCGACACGCTGTACAACATGGAGACACGAGGGCGTCCGCACAGTGAAGTTCACAGAATGAAAATCAAATCAAATCAAATCGAAGCACAGGACAAAAATTACTGAAATATAACAAGAGGGGATAAAGAATTTGGCAAATGATGAAAAACGGAAACCAGTGAGCGGGAAACTGCTGAGGATGTGAAGAGTCAGACAGTCTGCAGCGGTCTGCAGGCGGGGCAGACTGAGGCTCACCTGCCGCCCCGCAGGAGGCCGGGCGGGACGCCCCGCAGAGCGCCGGGCAGGAGGCCAGGCAGGACGCCGGGCGGGAGGCTGGGCGGGACGCCCCGCAGGACGCCGAGAGGGACGAGAAGACTTCAGACTCACCGCTGAACCGGAACCAGCTGCAGCTTCCGGTGGACCGCCTCCTCTCTGTGTCCGTACTGTACGACCTCGCAGGTCTGAACCGACAGACCTACCTGTGACCTTCACATGTCCTTCCCTATGGTTTGCTCCTCTTCTAAAGATGATGATACACGGGCACATTTGGGGCAAAATTTGCTGGCAATGGACAATGCTAACAGACAAATTTATGTGTATGAGTGAAAATGGATGAGTGCCATCTCTGTCACCTTGGCCTCCTCTTCTACTGAAAATGTAATAATTTAATGATCTTATCAAGGTTTTCCACTGCAATTTCATAACGAGTTTTACAGTCTGATAGCAGCTAGCTAGCTTGCTAGATTAAATGTTAGATAAAAAGAATCATAGCTATTATTTCCTGTTTGTGTTTACTATTTAGTAGCAGTTGTAGTCCTGCACATCAAATATTTTAGGCTGAGGACAGGTCACCTGAAACTGAAACTGATTTTCTTGTCTCTGATTGGTTGATGCTGAAACCTTGCCAGCAAGGCTTGCTCTCCATCAAACTTGGCTAGATTTCAAGCTGATTTATTGTTTTCAGTTAGAAAATATTTCCAGCAAAATTTGCTGGCAAATTTTAAACCAAATTTGCCTTGAAGAAAATGTGCTTGTGTATCATCACCTGAAGTCAGTGATACAGAGGGCAAATTTTTGAGGCAACTCTGATTGGCAGAGTTGCCCACTGAGTTGCCCCAGTATTGCCACTTAAATCCCCCAGCAACCTGTAATCTGTTGCCTGTTAAGAGCAATGTTGCTCAGCTACATTGCCCAAAACCTGCCTGTGTCCCAGCTGAGTGTCCCTGAGCGAGGCACCGAGCCTCCGCCTGTCAGTGTGAGGAGTAAAGGTGAAGCGTCTGAGGCGTCTGAGGCGTCGGCCCGATGCTGGACTCACCCGGTTGTAGAAGGGGTGCTGCGGCCCGGCCAGGCCGCTGTAGTAGCTGCTGTGTGGCTGCGGGGAAACCCCCCCCATCCCCCCCGCCGCCGGGTTGAACGGCCCGGTGAAGGAGGCGGAGGGCGAGCAGGCCGTCGACGGCTGGCTGTAGACGGAGGTGGGGCGGGGCTGCGCCTCCTGCAGGGGCAGCGTGGGATAGCTCACCCCGCCCAGGTTCATCTGCTCCCTGGCAGCGCGAACGTCTGAGGACGGATCGATTGATTCGGATTAGACCGGGTGAAACTTTATTGATCCACTTATTGGGACACTGGGTCGCAGCAGCAGCAGACAGGATTCAGCAAAGAACTACCTGTCAGGCTTATTTCTGGATATTTTGAGTCATGATAAAATAAAATAAAATAATAGCAGTATTAATAACCATAGTCTTACCTGCGATGATCTCTCTGAGTTTGGGGTCCAGGTTGACGGTGCAGGGCAGGAAGGTTTTGATGTCGCGCGCCGTCAGGACGGGCGTGCGGGACGACAGGAAGACCTCGAAGCTCCGCACGTCGGCGTCGATCTCCAGCAGAGGCTCCACGTCCTTCGTGGTGGGGATGTTCTTCGAGATCCTGAAGCAACAAACACGTCACTGCTACCGCTTCCATCAGGCATTCAGTCTCTTCAGCCTGGAAATCTGACTTTTCTTGCAACAAGTGAAACATTCTGCCAATGAGGAGAGATAATTCCACTTGGGTCCAATGTAGTTTCACGTTTCAGTTAAATT
>NC_136014.1:27887078-27924578 GCF_048128805.1 Centroberyx gerrardi
AGAAAAGTTTCTGCTCATTTCAGGACTTTTTATTCGGCCTCGTTTCAACATACTGAGGCTTGTTTCTAGAAAATACTGAAACAAGTGAAACTGTATCAGAAACAGGTGGAACTGTCTCCACCAGCAGAGATAGATGAGCTACATGAGTTTACATTTTTAGATTCCCAGCTTAAGTTTGATAAACATGTAAAGAGGTTGTGCAAAACTGTAAAAACAAATTTAAATTGCTTCCGCTTAATAAGACAATATATACCTCTTAAGGCAGCACAGCAGTTTGTGCATGCCATGATATTTTCTCATTTTTCATATTGTATAACAGTTTGGGGCCAGGCCACCCAAACAACAACTACACCCATTAGGTCATTATGTAAACAGGCACTGGCAGTGATGGACCAGAAATCAGTTAGATGGCACCGTTGCCTGATTCTACAGAAATACAATCTACTTAAGTTTTGACAGTTTTGTAAACTTTTCATTTATAAAACTTATTTTTAAGTGTGTAAACAACCTTTTCCCAGAAATACTCAACTGGTCAACTGGTAAACAAACAAAATAGTGGAATCAGAACTAGTGGAAACTGTAGAGCAGCAAAACACACAACAACATTTGGTCAGTCATCCTTTCAGTAAGAGGTTTACTGCTGAACACATTACCATCTGATCTCATTACCATCTGATCTCATTACCTTCTGAAATTAAAAAACTAACAGAGTTCAAGGTTTTGAACACACATGCAAAACAACTGAAACTGAAACAAGCCGTGAACTGGCTGTGTGGCTTTATCCTTTGACCACACACACACACACACATATTTTAATACTGTAGTTATTGTTAAATGTATTGTATTTTATGTACTACTAACATTTTAGTCTCTGTCCTTATCTGTACTGTATTTTAATGTTTCTGTACTATTTTTAAGCTTAATGCTGCTGTACTTCCTGTTTTAACTCCACAAGCCGAGCCAGGGACGGGATGCAAATCAGCCGTGGCTAAAAACCAGCATGCATGGCATCTAGTTTGTATTTTATATATGAAACAATGTTTTATGCATTGGTAATAGTAGTAGTAGTACTCGTGAGTATTATAGCTGTCATCATGGTTACCGTCGGTGTTGGCGGCGTCTCCGTTAGCCGGCGCGGCGGCGTACAGCTTCCTGGCGCTGGACAGGCCGCGGCTGTTCAGGAAGACCGGCAGGTGGACGATGTTCCGCATGTAGTCGTGTCCGTTGATGTTGGAGTCTCTCAGGACGCTGTTCAGGTTCTGGTTGATGGCCTTGATGATGATGTGGGGGTCGCTGGCGAAGATGGAGATGAAGGGACCCTTGGAGAACAGAACCCTCACCTGGAGGAGGAGAACCGCAGAGGAACCACAGAGTAACCACAGAGGAACCGCAGAGGAACCGCAGAGTAACCACAGAGGAACCGCAGAGGAACCACAGAGGAACCGCAGAGGAACCGCAGAGGAACCATAGAGGAACCGCAGAGGAACCGTAGAGGAACCATAGAGTAACCGCAGAGGAACCGCAGAGGAACCGCAGAGGAACCACTTTAAAGAGGATCTAAACCCAAATCTGTGCTGAAGTAGGTACTGAACTGAAAGTACTGAAAGTACAGCAGGTGGTGACATCATCACTTGGTACCAAAGACCAGCCAATAGCAGACGGACATTTCAGTTTCAATTTCAATTTCATGTTTTTGGCGAGTACAGTTTGATATTCACTACTTCTTTTTTTCCTTGGATGTAAAGTTTCCATGGTGATTTATGTGTTGACTTTTCTTGACTTGAGTTTCATGAAGCTTAGGCCAGTGGTTCTCAACGTGGGGTCCGGGGACCACCAGGGGTCCTTGAGGGGGTTCCAGGGGGTCCCCATTGTCGATTGTTGTTTTTTTTGTTGATTGTTGTTGTTTTTTTGTTAATTGTCATATTTCAGATTTTCTGTTGTCTGCTCTCTCCTTTCTCTATGGTCTGATGGACTGTTCTAGAATAACACAAAGTCTAAAGGCTGTTTTCTGGTTATAAGACAAGCGTCTGAAGACAAAAAAGACAGAAGTGTGTCGTCCGACAGTGTCTTGTACCTGTCGAAATCTGTAAGGTCGCAGACGCCGTCATTGATTTGTCTTACATTTTCATTGGTTGGCTGGACCAAGAAGAAGAAGTAGTAAAAATAGTAATGGATGGCTTTGAGGAGAAACTGGCAGAACAGGTGAGAAACATCCTCAACAGGTGAGAAACATCCTCAACAGGTGAGAAACATCCTCAACAGGTGAGAAACATCCTCAACAGGTGAGAAACGTCCTCACCTGTACGACTCGTCACGGAGGATTTTAAAGACGCACAAAAAACAAGAACTGGGGGAAACTGCTGCAGCTCTGCAGCGGACGGACGTCTTGGCAGCAAAACAGCGATAGAGCGGTCTTAAACTTATTATGTCCGTTAATTTACTATAATGTCAACTTGATTAGCTACTGTAGCTCAATGTGTGTGTGTGTGTGTGTGTGTGTGTGTGTGTGTATTTGAGACAGCTTGTGCAGACGTCTGCCAATATCTCATTTGAGCATAAATGCCTCAGTGTCGTCCGAAGCTTTTCGTAAGACACCTGTCCACACCTGTCTTATAACCATAAAACAGCCTTAAGCAACGTAAAGAAACGTACTTTACTGAACAAGTGAAGTGCAAAGTAAGCAAATGTTAAGTTTTATGTCGTTTTTATGTTTCGTGTCGACCCCGGGAAGAGTAGCTGCATCATGAACAGCCTAATAATAATCCTAATAATAATAAACAAATAAACAAAACATCAGCATTATTTCATTTACAAGAAGTTAACACAATTAAAGAATGTATTAGAATGACTGTTCTGATCATAGTTTCTCTGTTATCTCTCTACCTGCAGCAGACAGTCATGGAGTTCTGGACAAAATCATCTGACAATAAAAATATTCTCAGATTTGGGTCCGAGAGACAAAATCAAATCAAATGGAGGTCCCCCTGACTAGATTAGGGTCCTTGATATGAAAAAGGTTGAGAATCACTGCTCTAGGCCATTTAAAGCCTGTTAGATGATTATATGGAGTTCATCGGGAGAGTAAATATTCTGTCTTGATTCCTGAAAAGTGAACTGAGCGTCTCCAGCAGCTTCACAGTAAACTTCAGAGTTCAGTACAAGCTGCTGATGCTCTCCCTGTTGTTCTTTACATCATGAAACATCATGAAGCAGCACCAGTCGCTCAGCGCCTGTTCACAGTTTAAAGTTCCTGACCTTTGGGAAAGAATTACATCAAATTCAATTTCACATCTAATGTCAGAGCTGTGCGATAGATCTGCTGCTGACAAACGAGAGACGCTGCTGACCTGCGGACAAAAGCATCTTTCACAGAATAAAGACGATCAGTACAGGAGCAGTTTTGAGCTCATTTAGTTAATTCTATAACGGGCTATTCTTGGTCTTGACCTTTTGGAAAACAACGTTTAGAAAATCTAACAGCCGCGTGCGTAACTGTGCTGACGTGTAAATAATAAGACAAAAATACATTGTGCTACAGATGTGTTTTGATGTTTAATCAGCTGTTTTTATTAGTTTTCATGCCCTTCGCTCTCTGTAAAGCTCTGATGTGTTTATCAAAAGCTTAAAGAAATATAATTACATTTTCCGTCTTTTCTCAAGAAAGTCTTTTTGTGATGTTAACTTCATTTGAACATTAATCTTGGCGGTAAAATATGTTAACCACATATACATACAGTTGGTATACATGTATATATAACATAAGAGTTTAGATTTAGATTATTAATATTATTATTATTACTATTAAACTATTAAATTATTATTCCAGTGGGCAAACTGGGTCGTTGCAGCAGTAATGGGATACAATAAAGAAATCTCTATTTGGTCTGTATTTATTTACCTACCTATTTATCTGTCTGTTCATTCATACATTCATGTGTCTGATTTATCAGTTTAATATTCTAATTCAAAATTTTAATGTTCTAAAAAATCTTCTAAATCTGAGATTTCAGACTTTTTTTTTTTTAAGTCTTATTACTTTTATTTTTCTGTTAGAAGCAATTAAGATTGAAATATGTGTCTGACACAAAACGTATTATTTCAACAAGAAAGCGAAAGCCTGACTCGCCTCTGATTGGTCGGTGGGATCCATCGTCCCGCCACACTTTTTATGCAAAATACCCAAATTTACTGTCTGAGATCAACATTTCACTTTTCATTTTTACAAGCCAAAAAAAGACAAAATTAGACAACTGAAAAAACTAAAATCTAACATCTCAAATTTGCATTTATCCAAAGGACAACAAACTGAGGTTTTAGAATATTGCACTAAATTTTCCATTTGAATTAACATCTCTCCCTCCCTCTCTCCCTCCCTCTCTCCCTCCGTCTCTCCCTCCCTCTCTCCCTCCGTCTCTCCCTCCGTCTCTCCCTCCCTCTCTCCCTCCGTCTCTCCCTCCCTCTCTCCCTCCGTCTCTCCCTCCGTCTCTCCCTCCCTCTCTCCCTCCCTCTCTCCCTCCGTCTCTCCCTCCGTCTCTGCCTCCCTCTCTCCCTCCGTCTCTCCCTCCCTCTCTCCCTCCGTCTCTCCCTCCGTCTCTCCCTCCCTCTCTCCCTCCGTCTCTCCCTCCGTCTCTCCCTCCCTCTCTCCCTCCGTCTCTCCCTCTGTCTCTGCCTCCCTCTCTCCCTCCGTCTCTCCCTCCCTCTCTCCCTCCGTCTCTCCCTCCCTCTCTCCCTCCCTCTCTCCCTCCGTCTCTCCCTCCCTCTCTCCCTCCCTCTCTCCCTCCGTCTCTCCCTCCCTCTCTCCCTCCCTCTCTCCCTCCGTCTCTCCCTCCCTCTCTCCCTCCCTCTCGCCCTCCCTCTCTCCCTCCGTCTCTCCCTCCCTCTCTCCCTCCGTCTCTCCCTCTGTCTCTGCCTCCCTCTCTCCCTCCGTCTCTCCCTCCCTCTCTCCCTCCGTCTCTCCCTCCCTCTCTCCCTCCCTCACCGTGTCGAGCATCTGCAGAACTTTGTCCTGTTCGCAGGAGTCGAGGCCGTCGATGACGACCGCCAGCCGGGTCTGATGCTGCGTGAAGCCGTCGATGGTCTTCGCCATCCTCGCCATCAGCTCCACCTCGTTCTTCAGCACCTGCAGGAGGATTCACCGACATATTCACATTCACTGATAAATCATTAGCTAATTGATTGTTGATAATTAACTGTGAAGATATTCTACATCGATGAAGAGGCAATTCCAACAACGGAGAACTTTTGGGAAGCTGGTACAAAACAAACCTTCCGAACAAAGATTTAGATTTAAGGGTGGAGACAGGAAGTGGTCAGAGGTCCAGAGGCATATGCCGCTTTTCCACCGCATGGTACCGGCTCAACTCGACTCGACTCGCCTTTTTTGCTTTTCCATTGGGCAAGTACCAGGTACCATATTACCTGGTACCTGGTACTTTTTTTGGCAGCACCTCCGTCGAGGTTCCAAGCGAGCTGAGGCGATATCAAACGGTGACGTGAAAACACTGCAGACTTCTGATTGGTCGGAGAGGAGCGTCATCATTGCCGGCAGCGATAGCGGGGATTTTAAAGCAGGCTAAAAGCTGTTGTAATTTTGGCTCTACGACTGTTAATATGTCACTTTATTAAGTTTTAATATTTTTTCAGGCGAGAAAGTAACCATGTAGATTCCCAACATGTGGTCAGTTTATCCAAATAACGCCTGTTTGTAAATCTGCTGCCACGTTTTTGGAGACCGTCTGCATCGCAGTCCGCCATTCCGCAGTCTGAAGAGACGCAATGCATTTTGGGGCGTTTGAGTTTCATGCGGCGTCGTGGCGTCGCTATGACGACCAGTTGGGGGGGGGGGGGTACTATCTGCAGTGGAAAACTAAAGTGGTACTACCAAAAGCGAGTAGAGTCGAGTCGAGGCGAGTTGAGCCGGTACCATGCGGTGGAAAAGCGTTAGTGTTACCAAACGGACTGAAATGAACACCCGTCAAATACAGGTAAATGCGTCTGCTGAAACAAAACTGTGCTTCTACGATTACAAATTTTAGATTTTTTGGGGGGCATTTTCGTCTTTATTAGACAGTTTTTTTTTTAAGTCGAGAGAGAGAGAGAGGGACGACATGTGACAAAGGTCCCAGGTCGGACTCAAACCCGGGACGTTGTGTTTATATAGTCCGCACCTTAGACCACCGAGCCACCAGGACGCCCCGCGAGTACAGACTTGATTGTAGCGCTGAACGACTGACAGCCGAGACATGGCCGTCACAAATCCCACATTTGCTGTCAGTCATCCAGCGCTACAATCTAATTTCCAATCAAAGTCTGTATTCAACGCTGAGCCGGAAGAAACACGGGCCGCACAACTGGCGGATAATCGTACATGAATCCCCCACTGACCTTCATGAAGCCCTCGCTCTTCAGCTTGTGCATCCTGTTGGCGGCGCCGTGCAGCCTCTTCCTCTGGGAGTGCAGCACCGAGTCGGCCACCTGCCACCAGGTGCGGCAGTTGAGCAGCAGCGCCAGGCCGACCACGCCGGCCACGCCGATCAGCACGCCGTTCACCGTCCGGTTCTCCCCGTCCACCTTGAAGACGGCCAGCAGCGCCATGCCGGTCAGCAGGCAGGCCAGGAGGAAGAGGAAGATGATGAAGGACGGGATGCAGCACGTCTTCTTCCACTTCCTCTTCCCTGAGGAGACGAGCGGAGAGGTTTGACCACCAAGTTCACATAAAGGGTTTTATTTTACACATCAGAGTTTATTTTTAACCTCTTTTCTTTGAACATATTTCTTATATTATTATATTATTCCTGTATTATCTCAACCTTATACAGAACATTTTACTATTCTTGATTTTATGCCTTGCTGTAAAGCAGTTTGTGAACTCTGCTTTTAGGTAAGTGCTAGTAATAATAATAATAATAATAATAATAATAATAATGATAATAACAAAAAACACAAAACAATTATAGCACTTTTAAACACACAAGTAAAGTGATTTACAAACATCCAATAAAAAAAACACAGCAAAAAAACTGAATAAAATGAAATAAAACAATAAAATATTTAATTATAATTATTAATATCAAAATACAAATATTACCTTAAGCATAAAACGTAAGTATATATTATTTAGTTCTTTGCTCTGAAAAAGAGCATTGACTGTCCCTGGATAAATAAAATCTTTCAGTGTCATACAGGTCTGATGGAAGAGGCGTGTGTGTGTGTGTGTGTGTGTGTGTGTGGACTCCACCTGGGTTCTCCTCGGTCTTGAACACTCTGAACAGCCTGGTGGCCATGAAGCCGAACTCTCTCTCGCAGGCGTCGGACAGCGTGGCGATCATCTCCGCCATCGAGGTTTCCCCCCCGACGCTCGACAGCCGGTTGTAGTCTGTGAACAGAAACCTGCAGGAAACCACCACACGTCAGCAGGGGCCCGTCAGCAGGGGCCCGTCAGCAGGGTCCCGTACAGCAGGGGCCCATACGGCAGGGGGCCCGTACGGCAGGGGCCCGTACGGCAGGGTCCCGTACAGCAGGGTCCCGTACGGCAGGGGCCCGTACAGCAGGGTCCCCTACAGCAGGGTCCCGTCAGCAGGGGCCCGTACAGCAGGGACCCGTACGGTAGGGGCCCGTACGGCAGGGACCCGTCAGCAGGGTCCCCTACAGCAGGGTCCCGTACGGCAGGGACCCGTCAGCAGGGGCCCGTACAGCAGGGTCCCGTGCAGCAGGGTCCCGTCAGCAGGGGCCCGTACAGCAGGGACCCGTACAGCAGGGGCCCGTACGGCAGGGACCCGTCAGCAGGGACCCGTACAGCAGGGTCCCGTACAGCAGGGACCCGTACAGCAGGGACCCGTCAACAGGGTCCCGTCAACAGGGTCCTGTCAACAGGGGCCCGTACAGCAGGGGCCCGTCAGCAGGGACCCGTCAGCAGGGACCCGTCAGCAGGGACCCGTACAGCAGGGGCCCGTCAACAGGGACCCGTACAGCAGGGTCCCGTACAGCAGGGTCCCGTACAGCAGGACGGGGTTCACATCCAGGGAGGGTGAACTGGAACCTCCAGTCGGTGATCATGATAACGAGCACCGATAGAAACAAGGCAACGGTAAACATGTCGTCTCCCTGTTTGGGCCAATCAGGAACAGATATGTCTCCTTGTTTTGAGCTGTAACGGTGGTTTCCTCTTTGGGCCAATCAGAGTCATTCTGAATGCAGCGGTGAGATGCATCGTCTCACCAAGTTTTGTCAAAATCGGATCAGTGGAGATTTTGAGCGTCATGCAGGGATGAGAGTATATTGCAATTGGCACACCACTGCTATTTCTATTTATTTTCATAGTTCCTTGCTCTTGTTATTGTTTATTTTATATTTTTGTTTTTTATTCAAATTTATATTTTCTTTATCTTTAAAAAAATTATATTCTGTATCTGTATATTTTGTTGTATTTAGTTTAGATTACATTTATATTTATTATATTTCGTCTTAATTTGTTTTAGCACATTGAGAGTTTTCTGCCACACAGCATTTCACTGCACAGTTTGGATGAGCATGTGACAAATAAAGCTTTTGAATCTTGAATGTTTTTGAATGAGCGAACTGAGAATGAGGAACCTGAATGGATAGAACGGTTCTTGCACTGTTTGTCATGGTAATTTGGCTAGTACAACATAAGATGTCTAATCTTAAGTGTTAGTTGCTATGGCGACAACACAGTCTGGACCATAGAGATATAACATTGAGCAGATGAGTCTGTTAGCAAACTGTCAGAACTCAACTGGAAGCTAACGTTAGCGACGAGGCTAACGTAGCTTCATCACAGACTGTACTTCTCTCTCTAGCTCTTCTAGTCAACATTAGCATGTTAGCAATCCATGGCAGCAAGGAGACAGAGAAGCTGCTTTGGTTCTTGCTGTAAAACCTCTCAGCTCAGTGACTTGCTGCGAGTCTCTTTATACAGAAGCTAGTCCGACGGGTCACAGCAAGATGGCCGCCGCTCCGTTACCTGACGGGCAGCGCTCTGGTGCTCTGCTCCGGCAGCTCCGGCGGGTTGACGAACATCAGCCTCAGCAGCAGCTCCAGGTATCCGATGTGGCGAGCCAGGCGGGTGCTCAGGAGCCACGCCCAGTTCCAGCTCTCGCCCTCCCGACGCCCGCCGAAGTACACCACCACTACGGGACAGAAACACTTTATTTAAAACCCACAGGACGACAGACATACTTTATTTATACACCGCCACGACTAGGGTTCGATAAGCAGATCGGACGAAACGCTTCTGAACCCGAACCCCGCTCCCAGCCGAGGTCTGGGCCGTGCCGGAGGAAAGGAGGACGGGTTTTAGTCTCACCGAAGAAGAGGTAGAGCAGCGCCAGCAGGCTGAGGGAGACGGCCATGGCGAGCTTCGGGTCGACGGTGAAGCCGAGGACGACGGCCACCGAGCCGCACAGCAGCAGAGACAGAAACACCACGAGCCAGGAGAACTGGAACAACGGCTCAATCTGCTGACCGGCAAACGTCTTCATCTCATCTGAGAGGAGGAGGAGGAGGAGGAGGAGGAGGAGGAGGAGGAGGAGGGGGGAGAGGAGGAGGAGGAGGAGGAGGAGGAGGAGGGGGGAGAGGAGGAGGAGGAGGAGGAGGAGGAGGGGGGAGAGGAGGAGGAGGAGGAAGAGAGGGAAGAGGAGGAGGAGGAGGGGGGAGAGGAGGAGGAGGAGGAGGAGGGAGAGGAGGAGGAGGGAGAGGAGGAGGAGGAGGGAGAGGAGGAGGAGGAGGGAGAGGAGGAGGAGGAGGAGGAGGAGGGGGAGAGGAGGAGGAGGAGGGGGGAGAGGAGGAGGAGGAGGAAGAGAGGGAAGAGGAGGAGGAGGAGGAGGAGGAGGAGGGAGAGGAGGAGGAGGAGGGAGAGGAGGAGGAGGGGGGAGAGGAGGAGGAGGAGGAAGAGAGGGAAGAGGAGGAGGAGGAGGAGGAGGAGGAGGAGGAGGAGGAGGAGGGAGAGAGGAAGAGGAGGAGCAGCAAGAGGAGGAAGAGGGAGAGGAGGAGGAGGAGGAGGAAGAGGAGGAAGAGAGGGAAGAGGAGGAGGAGGAAGAGGAGGGAGAGGAGGAAGAGGAAGAGGAGGAGGAGGAAGAGGAGGAAAAGGAGGGGCAGGAGGAGGAAAGGACATATAAACAATAAATATGTAATCAATAATCAAAGTGCATCATATCAGAAGTGGACGATACTGACTGAACCAGATCCCTGCAGCCTCGTCCTGCAGTGTTGCTCTGTTGAGACGCCAGACGGGCTTCAGCAGCTCGGTGAGTGTGAGACGTCCTGCAGCATTGTGCAGTGTGTGTGTGTGTGTGTGTGTGTGTGTGCCTCACCCTCCAGCTTCTTGAGCAGGAAGGACTTGCCGCTGCCCCACTGGGCGTACAGTCCCACGCAGATGGGCGGCTGCATGGTCGGCTCGCTCAGGATGTCGGCCAGAGCGCTGCTGTACAGGTCGTACCCCAACATGTCCCCGTCCGACTCTGTGGGGGACAGGTGGCCTGGGGGGGGGGGGGGGGGGGGGGTATAAGACATATATAGACCCAATACTGTGCTACATAGAATTAATCATGTTTCTGTGTCAGATGGGATCAGATATTATGAAGCCAAAATAATTGGATAATTGGATTTTTGGAGTGGCACTGTCCTTGTTCCTCACACACGTTTGTCTTTTCCTCGTCTTTCTCTCCTTGCAGGACATTTGGTCCTCGGAAATTTACAAATACACACGATATAGATATCAAAGAACCCTCCACTGTTCTTCAAAACACCCATTTGAGCCAAAATCCATCTGAGCCTTTCCCCCTTTTCTATTTTTTTTGCAACAAACATTTATATATTTCACCAGCTCTCTACTTCAAGCCTTAGTGTTTTGTTATGTTTTTGTCAAAGACAGTCACATACAAACATACATAAAGAGGTAAGTGCCAGAGTACAAAATAAGTCGTTTACAGATGACATATTTAACAAAAATATCCTAGGTTTTCACAGCCTCCTTATTTCTTATTTTGCTCATGAAGACAATGTGTATTCCTAAAGAGTCAGCCCATTTTTTCTATTCTATATGGAATTTCCCCGTCAGTTACACACAGAAAATGTCTCCATGTCATTATCAGTGAAAGCCTCAGTCTGTGTTTTGGTTTTGAACTTACGACTACGCGCCGAAGATCTGCGTGAGGATGCTCTTCTGGTGGCTGCAGTCGATGTTGTACGGCGTCTCTCCGGCCTTGTTGGGCCGGTACAGCAGGCGGCCATCTTTGGGGTTTCGAGGAGAAGCTCGGCCAGGCGGCGGCTTCGCCCGCGGATGGCGATGTGGAGCGGCGTGTCTCCTTTCTGGAAACGCCACAGATCGGGTGGAAATTCACTTCGTTAACATCGCCGCCATGTTTGATTTAGGTCCCACTCTGGTGGAAACCCTGTGTTTGTAAAGAGTGTGTGAGCTGTAGTTCGCCCCACCTTGTCCACCGCAGACACCTTGGCTCCTTTATCCAGCAGCAGCTCCACGATGTCGATGTTCCTCATCTTAGTGCTTGATTGATCAGAGGAGTTTCTCCGTCCTGAAACATTTACACACCAAGCAGCACTATAAATAATACGAATATTAATAATAAGGTTCTCTACTGCTCTCTATAGGAAAATACTCAGAGCCTTCAGTCAGGAAATCATCACTATCACTGCTGATAGAAATGAAGGGAAGAGAATTCTCAGATTCAAACTATTTCTATTTAATTTCCACAGACTGGGAGAGGCTGTGACTGTATTTAAAATCCAGGCTATTGGTGTTTTAAACAATGATATGAATAGAAGATTTAATCTAGGCAGATAAACTAGCAGTATAACCTAGTAATACATTTAAACATACAGATTACAAGTTAATATATCTGAGTTATTAGTTGATTTTTCTTTTTTAAATATGAGCAGTAGATGATAAGTTGTTCACTGAAAAACTCTCGTCTCTCCTTTTTCTGTTTTTTTTATTGAAGAACTTGTAGATGTAAAATCAAAAGACAACTGTGTGCAATATAAAGAGTTAAACATCAACAGTGCCTGCTGAGCACCACAAACAGGAAAGAAAACACTGTATAAGAAAAAAAAAGAATAAAAAAAAAACAATACATCCAAAACAGTAGAGAAAAGGCGGCGTCCGGCGTCACCTTGGTGCAGGTCTCGGTGTCGGGGTTACACTGCAGGATGTCCCGCACCATGGTGGCGTTCCCCTTCTCCACCGCCCAGTACAGAGCCGTCTTACTCTCCTGGAAACATAAACTGATGCTCAGTGGATAGAAATTGATCTAAATCGATCTCTAATGCGTCTGATGTCGCATCACATCCTGTCTGTCATTTGGAGATGAACAGATCAGTAACACTGTTCTCATTCAGACAGAATCTCCTGCTGTGAAAACTAAAGCGAAACTTACATTTCCACAATTTGCTACAAACTCGCAGCAGGGTTTATAAACAGGAACACTTTTAAATGTGTTAAAACTGCTGAGAGAAATAACAGTGCAGTGCAGAGACCGGTGCATTACTAGAGCTGAAAGATACTGACAAAAAATCTAATTGTGATTATTTGACAGAATATTGCAATTCCGATTTATACTGCAATTCATATCATCACAATTTTTTCCTGTCATAATTTTTTAGAACTTTAAAATTGTTTAAAGAAAAGTGATTTAGTTAAAAAACGACATGTGCGTGAGAAGATTTACTGAGTTTGAGTCTGATGAAAGTTTTGATTCAAATCCAGTTTGGACCAAACTCTCTCTGAAGAAATTAACTGCAGACTCTGAGATTTGGAAATTGCAGAAGTTCATATTGAGATTTCAATATTTTTCTGATTAATTGTTCAGCTCTACATATTACCCTGTTTACCACTGGACTGTACTGGAAACAGTGACCAGGATGATGATGTCACAGTGACATCATCAGCAGCACAGTGACCTCTCACCTGTCCTCTGATGTCGATGTCGGCGTATTTATGAAGCAGCGCTCTGACGATCTCCACATGCCCCCCCCGCACCGCCCCGATCAGCACCGTGTCGCCGCTCTGCACACACACACACACACACACACACACACACACACAGAGACACACACACACAGACAGAGAGACACACACACACACACACACACACAGAGAGACTCACACACACACACACACACATACACACACACAGAGAGAGACACATACACACAGAGAGACACACACACACACACACACACACACACACACAGAGACACACACACACACAGAGAGACACACACACACACACACACACACACACACAGAGAGACTCACACACACACACAGAGACACACACACACACACAGTACAAAATTTAGTAATGTCAATGCAGACTGTGAACTGTGTTTTGCTGTGTGTTGCTTTGTGTTGCTCTGTGTTGCTCTGTGTTGCTTTGTGTTGCTCTGTGTTGCTTTGTGTTGCTTTGTGTTGCTTTGTGTTGCTCTGTTGCTTTGTGTTGCTTTGTGTTGCTCTGTTGCTTTGTGTTGCTCTGTGTTGCTTTGTGTTGCTTTGTGTTGCTCTGTGTTGCTTTGTGTTGCTCTGTGTTGCTTTGTCTTGCTCTGTTGCTTTGTGTTGCTTTGTGTTGCTCTGTGTTGCTTTGTGTTGCTTTGTGTTGCTCTGTGTTGCTTTGTGTTGCTCTGTGTTGCTCTGTGTTGCTTTGTGTTGCTCTGTGTTGCTTTGTGTTGCTTTGTGTTGCTCTGTGTTGCTTTGTGTTGCTTTGTGTTGCTCTGTGTTGCTTTGTGTTGCTTTGTGTTGCTCTGTGTTGCCTTGTGTTGCTCTGTGTTGCTCTGTGTTGCTCTGTTGCTCTGTGTTGCTTTGTGTTGCTTTGTGTTGCTTTGTGTTGCTTTGTGTTGCTCTGTTGCTCTGTGTTGCTCTGTGTTGCTCTGTGTTGCTGTGTGTTGCTCTGTTTTGCTTTGTGTTGCTCTGTGTTGCTCTGTGTTGCTCTGTGTTGCTCTGTTGCTCTGTGTTGCTTTGTGTTGCTCTGTTGCTTTGTGTTGCTCTGTGTTGCTCTGTGTTGCTCTGTGTTGCTCTGTGTTGCTTTGTGTTGCTCTGTTGCTTTGTGTTGCTCTGTGTTGCTCTGTGTTGCTTTGTGTTGCTCTGTGTTGCTTTGTGTTGCTCTGTTGCTTTGTGTTGCTCTGTGTTGCTTTGTGTTGCTTTGTGTTGCTCTGTGTTGCTGTTTTGCTTTGTGTTGCTCTGTTTTGCTTTGTGTTGCTCTGTTGCTTTGTGTTGCTCTGTGTTGCTTTGTGTTGCTTTGTGTTGCTCTGTGTTGCTGTTTTGCTTTGTGTTGCTCTGTTTTGCTTTGTGTTGCTCTGTTGCTCTGTGTTGCTTTGTGTTGCTCTGTTTTGCTTTGTGTTGCTCTGTTTTGCTCTGTGTTGCTCTGTTTTGCTGTGTGTTGCTCTGTTTTGCTTTGTGTTGCTCTGTGTTGCTCTGTGTTGCTCTGTGTTGCTCTGTTGCTCTGTGTTGCTTTGTGTTGCTCTGTTGCTTTGTGTTGCTCTGTGTTGCTCTGTGTTGCTCTGTGTTGCTCTGTGTTGCTTTGTGTTGCTCTGTTGCTTTGTGTTGCTCTGTGTTGCTCTGTGTTGCTTTGTGTTGCTCTGTGTTGCTTTGTGTTGCTCTGTTGCTTTGTGTTGCTCTGTGTTGCTTTGTGTTGCTTTGTGTTGCTCTGTGTTGCTGTTTTGCTTTGTGTTGCTCTGTTTTGCTTTGTGTTGCTCTGTTGCTTTGTGTTGCTCTGTGTTGCTTTGTGTTGCTTTGTGTTGCTCTGTGTTGCTGTTTTGCTTTGTGTTGCTCTGTTTTGCTTTGTGTTGCTCTGTTGCTCTGTGTTGCTTTGTGTTGCTCTGTTTTGCTTTGTGTTGCTCTGTTTTGCTCTGTGTTGCTCTGTTTTGCTTTGTGTTGCTCTGTTTTGCTTTGTGTTGCTTTGTGTTGCTCTGTTTTGCTTTGTGTTGCTTTGTTTTGCTTTGTGTTGCTGTTTTGCTCTGTGTTGCTCTGTTTTGCTTTGTGTTGCTTTGTGTTGCTCTGTTTTGCTTTGTGTTGCTCTGTTTTGCTCTGTGTTGCTCTGTGTTGCTCTGTTTTGCTTTGTGTTGCTCTGTTTTGCTTTGTGTTGCTTTGTGTTGCTTTGTGTTGCTCTGTTTTGCTTTGTGTTGCTTTGTTTTGCTTTGTGTTGCTGTTTTGCTGTGTTGCTCTGTTTTGCTCTGTGTTGCTTTGTTTTGCTTTGTGTTGCTGTTTTGCTCTGTGTTGCTCTGTTTTGCTTTGTGTTGCTTTGTGTTGCTCTGTTGCTCTGTGTTGCTCTGTTGCTCTGTGTTGTTCTGTTGCTTTGTGTTGTTCTGTTGCTTTGTGTTGCTTTGTGTTGCTTTGTGTTGCTTTGTGTTGCTTTGTGTTGCTCTGTTTTGGTTTGTGTTGCTCTGTTTTGCTTTGTGTTGCTTTGTGTTGCTCTGTTTTGCTTTGTGTTGCTCTGTTGCTCTGTGTTGCTCTGTTGCTCTGTGTTGTTCTGTTGCTTTGTGTTGCTCTGTTTTGCTTTGTGTTGCTTTGTGTTGCTTTGTGTTGCTTTGTGTTGCTTTGTGTTGCTCTGTTTTGGTTTGTGTTGCTCTGTTTTGCTTTGTGTTGCTTTGTGTTGCTCTGTTTTGCTTTGTGTTGCTCTGTTGCTCTGTGTTGCTCTGTTGCTCTGTGTTGTTCTGTTGCTTTGTGTTGCTCTGTTTTGCTTTGTGTTGCTTTGTGTTGCTTTGTGTTGCTCTGTGTTGCTTTGTGTTGCTCTGTTTTGCTTTGTGTTGCTCTGTTTTGCTCTGTGTTGCTTTGTGTTGCTCTGTTGCTCTGTGTTGCTTTATGTTGCTCAGTTTTGCTTTGTGTTGCTTTGTGTTGCTCTGTGTTGCTTTGTGTTGCTCAGTTTTGCTTTGTGTTGCTCTGTTGCTTTGTGTTGCTCTGTTTTGCTTTGTGTTGCTTTGTGTTGCTCTGTGTTGCTCTGTGCTGCTCTGTTGCTTTGTGTTGCTCTGTTTTGCTTTGTGTTGCTCTGTGTTGCTCTGTTGCTTTGTGTTGCTCTGTTGCTCTGTGTTGCTCTGTTTTGCTTTGTGTTGCTCTGTGTTGCTCTGTGTTGCTCTGTTTTGCTTTGTGTTGATTTGTGTTGCTCTGTTGCTCTGTGTTGCTCTGTTTTGTTTTGTGTTGCTCTGTGTTGCTCTGTGTTGCTCTGTTTTGCTTTGTGTTGCTCTGTGTTGCTCTGTGTTGCTCTGTGTTGCTTTGTGTTGCTTTGTGTTGCTCTGTTGCTTTGTGTTGCTCTGTTTTGCTCTGTTTTGCTCTGTGTTGCTCTGTTGCTTTGTGTTGCTCTGTTGCTTTGTGTTGCTTTGTGTTGCTCTGTTGCTCTGTGTTGCTCTGTTGCTGTGTGTTGCTCTGTTGCTTTGTGTTGCTGTGTGTTGCTCTGTTGCTGTGTGTTGCTCTGTTGCTTTGTGTTGCTGTGTGTTGCTCTGTTGCTGTGTGTTGCTCTGTTGCTTTGTGTTGCTGTGTGTTGCTCTGTTGCTCTGTGTTGCTCTGTTGCTTTGTGTTGCTCTGTGTTGCTCTGTTGCTCTGTGTTGCTGTGTGTTGCTCTGTTGCTCTGTGTTGCTCTGTTGCTCTGTGTTGCTCTGTGTTGCTCCCCACCCGGTCGGGGATGTTGACGTAGGTTCCGGCGTCCAGCAGGTCCTGGACGATCTCGGTGTATCCCTCCTTGGCGGCGATCATCAGCGCCGTGTTGCCGTCTTTGTCGGTCATGTTGACGTTGGGGTTTCTCTTCAGAAGCTCCTTCACCACGTCGGTGAAGCCGCCCTTCACCGCCACGATCAGCGCCGTCATGGAGTTCTGCAGAGCCACATTAACAGGGATGAAGCGCGGTGAGATCCTGACAGCTGAGCAGCTGCAGAAGCTTCCAGAGACTCAGGGTACAAAATGCAGAGTCAGCAGGCTGAGATCATCTCAGTTAATTCAGCTCAGCTCCTCGCAAACGTTTCCCAAAAATAAGCATCATTATCTAGTTACTGGTGCAGTGATGTGATTCCAAGATATTTTCATTTTTTTCTAGAAAGTGCTTGACACTAATTGTATTGAATTGAACTGGCAGATAGTAGCAGACTGTTTAACTTGTTTTAATTTTACAATTCAATACAAGATAAAACGGTTTTATTTGTATTTCTTTGCAGTGTGAAAGAGGAGATGGAGATACTGGGAGAAGTGAGATAAATAGTACTGATACTGAACTACAGTACTGATACTATAGTACTGATACAGAACTATAGTACTGATACTGAACTACAGTACTGATACTATAGTACTGATACTGAACTATAGTACTGATACTGAACTACAGTACTGATACTATAGTACTGATACTGAACTATAGTACTGATACTGAACTACAGTACTGATACTATAGTACTGATACTGAACTATAGTACTGATACTGAACTACAGTACTGATACTATAGTACTGATACAGAACTATAGTACTGATACTGAACTATAGTACTGATACTGAACTACAGTACTGATACTATAGTACTGATATTGAACTGTAGTACTGATACTGAACTATAGTACTGATACTGAACTATAGTACTGACACTGAACTGTAGTACTGATACTGAACCACAGTCTTGATACTGAACTATAGTACTGATACTGAACTGTAGTACTGATAATGAACCACAGTCCTGATACTGAACTATAGTACTGATACTGAACTGTAGTACTGATACTGAACTATAGTACTGATACTGAACTGTAGTACTGATACTGAACCACAGTCCTGATACTGAACTATAGTACTGATACTGAACTGTAGTACTGATAATGAACTGTAGTACTGATACTGAACTATAGTACTGATACTGAACTAGATACTGAACCACAGTCCTGATGTCATCAGTGTGTACATACCGCCCCCTCCTGGTCGACGTCGGCTCCGTTCTCCAGCAGATGCATCACACAGTCAAAGTGTCCTTTCCTGGCCGCCCAGATCAGAGGGGTGGTGCCATACTGACACACACACACACACAGGAAAATTTAGTACGTGTATTACTATACTTATTCACTTGTCTTGTAAATAAATGTCATAACCCTCGCTGCCCTGTAAAACTCTTCACCTTGTCAGAACAGTTGACCTTCGCTCCGTTCTGCAGCAGCAGCTTGACGATGTCAGCATGACCTCGACCTGCCGCCCAGATGATGGGATACACACTGTACTGCTGCGGGGGGGGGGGGGGGGGGGGAGAGAGAGAGAGAGAGGGAGAGAGAGAGAGAGAGAGAGAGAGAGAGTCAGGGAGGGAACCTGGAACCAGAACTGGAGTTTCTAATTTGGCGCTTAGTGGGCCTTAACGAGCTCTGAACCTTAACGAGCTCTGAACCTTAACGAGCTCTGAACCTTAACAAGTTTGTTAATATTCAGTTTTCAGTCAAAATACTCTCCTAAAGTAATAATAATAAATATACTGCAGCCCTATGTGGCAATGAGCCGGGTCCAAGCACAATATGCTAATTTGTCCAAATATGAGAAACCCAAGACATTATGATCAGCTGACCACACTATTGATGGTATTATTATGAGCTTGCAGAGAAGAGTGCCGTCATGTGACCATGTGACTCCAGACTCGGCAGGTCTCCTTGGCAACAAGGCCGACTCTCACTCAGTGACGTTCATTAACAGGAATATAAACACCTTTTCATGCTCATTAGCATCACAGTGATACAGAACTCATTAGGAACATCTCAAACATCTCATGTTCCCAAAGTCACTCTGCAACTGTCTGTCATCTGAGCGCCTCAGGGTGCAGTGAGGTGAACAACATCAGTACTTTGGGTGTGTGTGTTACCTGTCCTGTAGTGTTGGGGTTCAGTGTGTGTGTGTGTGTGTGTGTGTGTGTGTTACCTGTCCTGTAGTGTTGGGGTTCAGTGTGTGTGTGTGTGTGTGTGTGTGTTACCTGTCCTGTAGTGTTGGGGTTCAGTGTGTGTGTGTGTGTGTGTGTGTGTGTGTGTGTTACCTGTCCCGTAGTGTTGGGGTTGGCTCCCTGCTCCAGCAGCATGGTGGAGACGTCGACTCGGCCTTTATACGCCGCCCACATCAGAGCCGTCCAGCCGCCCTGAAGATCAATAATCATAACAATAATCATCTTTATTTAGAGGAACAAAGCATTTTACAAACGGAGAAAAAACAAAACATCAAACTGACAACAACAGCAACGTAAGCAAGGTAAGAAATAAAAGGTAAAAAAAAGTTAAAAGGAAGTCGATGGCAATTACTAAAAGATCATAACATGTAAACCAGCAGTCAGTCTGAACCTGACTGAATGTTCTGTTTCATTCTCTTAAAGCATTCTGATCTACAGTCTTCTGCTTAAATGCTTGAAATGAGTTTCTTAGACAAATATAAATAGTGAAGTTGATCCTATGTATGAATTTCTTTCCAAAGCCTTTGCCTTTCCATCAAGGCAAAGAATCTAAAATATAAGATAGTTTTGATTTGTTTAACACTTTTTTGGTCGCTGCATAATTCCATTTGTGTTATTTCATAGTTTTGAGTCTTTACTGTTATTCTAAAATGTGGAAAATAGTAAAAATAAAGAAAAATGGGGTGTGTCCAAACTGTTGACTGGTAGTGTATATTATTGTATGTACTGTATATGCATTGTATGTACTGTATATATAGTATATTGTACATATTAAATGGTGTATTGTGTGTCCGCACCATGTCTCTGTGTTCGATGTAAGCACTGTTCTCCAGCAGCTCCTTGACCACCTCCACATGTCCTTCCTTCGCTGCCGAGATCAGAGCCGACCAGCAGTCCTGCACACAGAGAGAGACAGCGTTACCATGGAAACACCTGCACCGCCGTTACCGTGGAAACCCCGGGGGTGGGGTGTGTGTGTGTGTGTGGGGGGGTGTCTACCGATTAATTCTGTTTCAGTAACTTAGCAACCGAGCATCCGAGGTGAAGAGGCACAGAGAGAGAGTAGATGAAATTTTAATAAGCCCGATGGGGAAATGGAGTCGCATATAATGCTAAGAGAATATTAGAATATTAATAAGAAGAGAAATAGAATGGAATTAAGAATAGAATAATAATATACGGAAGAAGAGGAAGAGGAAACCAACGGCATCAACCTACAATTACAACACTAAATCATTTTAATTAAAGATATATGAAAGGAAAGGCATGAATAACAGAATAACATCTCTATTATTCAGGGTGGAAACAAATGAAAATGCAGAAATATAAGCAATATATCACAAACAAGAAAATATGAGAATATGAATAAATATGTTAATGTACAGCTGAATACAGATTATTGTTTAATCTGTTTTGTGTTATTTTGTTCTCTCTTGTGCCGATTAAAGAGTCTGACTGACTGGATAAAATACTGAATGTGAATGAACTGGAATTTAAATTCCTCTTCTAAGAGAGTTTGTCTCTTATGAATCAAAACATTATGAATCAAAACATTATGAATCAAATAAAAGACAGTTCAACAAATCAAACACATTCAGTCATAATGTCTGGATTAACATCACATGTTCTGCATCAAATACCAGCTGAAAGGTTCCTTTAGCATTATATTATATTATAGATATTCAGTATTGATCATATAGAACAGTAATGTAATCTCAGATATGTGGGAAGAAAAAACTAAAAACATGGAATTTCACTGAATTCAATTCAACTTCCTGAAATTCCAATTCAATTCCAATTCTGTTTCCTGAAGGTTTTTTCAAATTCCAATTCCTCATCTGAATTAGAATGGATGAGTTGGGTCATGAGTTGACCTCTGACCTCTGACCTCTGACCTCTGTGTCAGTGTGTTTCTCCTCACCACGTCGTCCAGGTTCACGTTGGCTCCCCTCCTGATCAGCTCCTGGACGATCTCCAGGCTGCCCTGCTCCGACGCCAGCATGAGGGGCGTCTGCCCGTTCTGCACACACACACACACACACACACGCACACGCACACGCACACACACACACACACACGCACACGCACACACACACACACACACACAGACAGGTTTAACGTTTACTTTTACTTCCTGAAACTGTAATGATCCCAGAGGAGAACCTGGAGGGTTTCAGCAGCAGATAATAAGAGCAGCAGGCTGGTAGAACACACTAAGACAAAGATAAATAACAAATAAATATGAAAAATGTGGAATATATGAAAAATATGTTGATATGTAGAGTAGAGAAAATAATATGAAGAGGATGTTAGTTGTTATTGTGAATTTTTGTAATTAAATAAAAAGAAATATAAAGTAATAAAAATAATGATAAAATATAAAAAAGATGGAGATTAAAAAATAAATGAATATAAAAAACAAAAAGTGTAAAATAAGAACAAAACATGAATAAAATTAAAAATAAAATAGAACATAAAAAAATGAAACAAATATGAATAAAAAATGCTACGAAAAATAGAGATTTATTGAATAACAATTAAATAAAAATAAAAAACATATAGAAAAGTAATAGTAGTAAAATAAAAAACCCGAATAAAAATGAAACTAGCCATTTACTAAAAAAAAATGTACATGAAAAAACAAAAATGAAAAATGAAACATGAAAAAACAGAATAAAATAAAATAAAATAAGAATAAAAAACATGAATAAAAACTGATATCAAAAATAGAGATTTATTTACTGATAATGAAATAAAAAGCATGAATGGACGTACGTCGCTGCGCCCGTCCACCTCCTTGAAGCGGTCCAGGTGAGCCTTCAGGGCCGGCAGGTTCTCCTCCTCCACGTAGCTGAACAGGTTCTGGATGGCCAGGGTGGTCATCTTGATGGAGGTGGTGGTGTCCATGGTGCTGCTCCACTGTACTGCAGTACTACAGGAGTACACAGTACTGCAGTTATTACAGGAACACACAGTACTGCAGTTATTACAGGAGTACACACAGTACTGCAGTTATTACAGGAGTACACACGGTACTGCAGTTATTACAGGAACACACAGTACTGTAGTACTGTAGTAGTAGCAGTAGTAGCAGTAGTAGTAGTAGTAGTAGCAGTAGTAGTAGTAGTAGTAGTAGTAGTAGTAGTAGCAGTAGTAGTAGTAGTAGTAGTAGTAGTAGTAGTAAGCTAGTAGTAGTAGTAGTAGTAGTAGCAGTAGTAGCAGTAGTAGTAGTAGTAGTAGCAGTAGTAGTAGTAGTAGTAGCAGTAGTAGTAGTAGTAGTGGTAGTAGTAGTAGTACTAGTAGTAGTAGTAGTAGTAGTGTGTACTGTTAGTATCCAGGTTTCAGTGGAGAGTTTTAGTGTCTAAATGTTTCAGAGGTTTTCAGGGGAAACTGTGGAGGAAACTCTGAATACTGGGAATGTTCTGGCATTAAAACGGCCAAATTTAAAGATTTGAATATCAACATTTTATGATATTCAGTATTGATAATACACTGTATAACACTATGTGTAATCTCAGATATGTGAGAAAAAAAACAACAACAAAAAAAACATGGAATTTTACAGAATTTCATTGACTTAAATTCAACCTGAAATTCCAATTCCAGTTCCTCAGGTGAAGTGGACCTGATGCCGTCAGTCTGAGCTGAGCAGACTGTGCATGGCGTCCGACTCGCCAAGGAAACGCCTAGAACTAACTGAGGCGGCGTCGACATTTCGTTTGAGCGGTCCAGACGGTCCGGGCCGCTGTGAGATCTGTCATCACACACTGCTCCTTTAATGTCAGCAGACCTGAACCCGGGCTGACCCCAGAACAGCCAGACAGTCTGCTCTGTCTGGATCTCTCCACACAGACGTGTCTGCAGCCGCCAGATATAGCTTCAATAAAACCAGAGAGAGGCCGGGCGACTGATAAAGAGGGGGGGAGGTGTGGAGGAGGTGTGGAGGAGGAGTGGAGGAGTGGAGGAGGAGTGGAGGAGGTGTGGAGGAGGAGTGGAGGAGAAGAGGAGGAGGAGTGGAAGAGGAGTGGAGCTGTCAGTTCTATTTCAGCTTCCATGTTAAGAAATCCTGTTTTATTCTGCAGTTCCTTGTGAAAGACTACATTACCCACAAGCTTTAGCCAGTTCCCACCAATCAGAGATGTCGGTGTTGCCATGGAAACGCTCCCCGCTCCAAAGTTGGGTGTGGTTGTCATTTGGGCTGCAACTAACGATTATTTTAATTTTCAAAACAGAGAAAAGCAGAACATCTGAACACTGAAGCTGGAACCAGCAGATGTTTTGTTACATGATAAAATTCTGATTATAATCGATTCATTTTCTGTCGATCCACTAACTGATTAATCGACCAGTCGTTTCAGCTCTAGCTGTCAAGTAAATGAACCTCTGAGGCTCATGCATCAAATCTACTCTGGTTTCCATGGCAACATTATCCAACACTCTGTGGCAGCCAGGTGACCAATCAGGAGTGGAGATCTGAACGGGAATAACTGATCTATCTATTCAGGTTCTGCAGTCCAATCCTACTCTGTATGTCTACCAGTTTATGTGAGTGTGTGTGAGTGTGTGTGTGTGTGTGTGTGTGTGAGTGTGTGTGTGTGTGTGTGTGTGTGTGTGAGTGTGTGTGTGTGTGTGTGTGTGAAGGGGGTGGGGGGGCAGTAAATAGATCTGAGACACATTCCTGCTCTGAGAGAAACACAACAGCTGACGATGAAGCAGGAAACAGCTGAACAATGACAAGGACAGACATACATACAGTATAGTATATATACTGTATATATACACACAGTATATATATATATATGATAAGGTGCTTGGCTTTTATCAGGACACTTTCTGCACATCACCATGGTTACACAGACACTGTTGATGTGAATCTGATGACATTTGCACATCATGTCCACTGCTGTAAATCCACGTCTGCTCCTTCAGTTTTCATGTTCTGCATTAATTCTGTTTTCATAACGGTTCCTCTGTGTCACGCTGTGTACAGGCACATATTCAGATATATTATAGATTTTATAATATATATTATATATTTCTTATCTTATACATATTTGTTTATGTTTTGATATACTGTATATAGCACATAATTCTAATCACTGTAATATTCCTACATCTATTTAAAATTCACCGTCATATTCCTATAATATTTAAAAATCACTGTAATATTCCTATAATATTCCTATAGGAAACTATAGTGAGTCTGGAAGTGACCATATTGTGTTTTATGGTGTTCTGCTATATATAGATGATTTGATTAGTTACAGATTATTGATTATGTTTTGTGTTATCAGTGAACAAGCTGATCCACCTGTGCAGGTATCACTGAGTCAGATCTGTCCTGCAGATCTGAAGTCAGTCTGAGCTCTAAAGCGTTTTGTTCCCCTGAATCACTTCAAACTCATGATCAGTCTGATGCAGAAGCTGTTATGATCTAAACTCTGACGTTTATTATTGGACATATTTTAGTATTTTTCTTTTTCTGTACTGTAGTTATTGTGTAACTCCCTGCTGTCATGTCTTGGCCAGGTCTGCCTTGGAAAAGAGATTTGGACTTTATGGTAAAATAAAGGCTAAATAAATAAATAATAATAATAATAATAATAATAATAATAATAATAATAATAAATAATTGTTTCAACATGTTTCCTGTCAAATTCCTGAAACAAGTGAAACTGCACTGAAACCAGTGGATTGTCTGTTCAGGTGATTTCTGCAGTAAAGTGGAAATGTTTTCCTCCAGTCAGAGATTCACCCTGTCTGTCTGTCTGTCTGTCTTGTCTGTCTGTCTCTCTGCCTGTCTGTCTGTCTGTCTGTCTCTCTCTGCCTGTCTGTCTGTCTGTCTGTCTGCCTGTCTGCCTGTCTGTCTGTCTGTCTCTCTCTCTCTCTCTCTGCCTGTCTGTCTGTCTCTCTCTCTCTCTCTGCCTGTCTGTCTGTCGGCTCATATTATGGGATGGATTCTGCTCTGACTTCACATCAGACTGATCCAGGATCAGCTCACTGAACTGAACCAACATGAAAACAACAATAAGGCTGTAAGAAGATATTCAGACTGCAGTGATGAGATCAATACAGACAGAATCATGTGATGAAATATTCACTAAAGCTAAATCATATTTCACTAAAATCATCTGTAATTAATCAACACATATGAAAAATAACTATAGTAACCCTATAATCAGTTTTAGAAAGATACTATACAAATATCACAGCAAAACTATGAGTTCCTATAGGAATATTATAGGACATGTAATTATACCATAGCAGATAAAAAATAACACCATAAAATATTATAAGGTCAGTTATAGACATTATAGGTTCCTATAGGAATATCATAGGAATAGTATCGTTATTTTTATACATTATGTAGCAATATCAGTGATATTTAAATATGAAATAGGAATATTCCAGTGATTTTAAAATATTATGGGAATATTCCAGTGATTTTAAAATATTATGGGAATATTCCAGTGATTTTTAATAGTATATAGAAATATTAGTCATTTTTTCAATATTATAAAATATATTTACAGTAATATGTAAATGTTATAAATTATTATAGTGACTTTTAACCGATATAGCCTATCGGAATATTTGTCTTTTTTTATATACATATTATAGGCATGTTACATTTTTAAATATTATATAGGACTGTTATAGGGATATTTTAGTGTTTTTTCAACACTATATAAAGACTGCAGTTATTTTAGTTTTTTTTTTTACATCGAGCAAAACAGACAAATAATTTCATACATTTCACTGCAGACAATCATTTGCACAATTTCAAATAAAAGCCTATATTATCAAGCGATCAGTTACATATTGTATTCCATATTAATTCATATTCATTATTCATTGAACCAGAATGACAAACAGAGGCGTCGCCCTGACTGTTGATAATATTCGACATAATACTGCTATTGTTTTATTATTGTTTTATTATTCTTCCCGTCACACATTAGATGCCACAGTATTGTTGCATTCCTGTAATATTCCTCCAATAACCCAGATAACCTTGTTGTTACAGATCAGCTGATAGCACCGACGACAACCATCCAGTTATTACAGCAAACACAGAGAAGGGAAATAAATATTAATACAAACAAATCCGCTATAGCTGCTCGCGCTGTGAGATATTCGAATAAGAAACTGTGAGCTACACTGATTTTCTTCTGCGCGGATCGATACGGCGACATGACAACTGTCAATCAAACATTCATCGATCAGAGGATGCTGACGGCGAAGGGAAATAATCATATTTACCTTCAGAAGAATGTTGAATTCGATGTGAAAAGTCCAAAATCGGTTAAAAACGGGTTTTTCTCGTCGTTCTTCGCGGGTTTTCTCCGCGGTGTCTCGCGCTGTTCGGATGGCCCAGGCTCAGCTCACTCTCCATCCCACACAGCAGCAGCCATCTTGGACCGAACAACAACCAGACGGCCGCTGTAAAGCCAGCAGCGATAACACGGCGGCACTTCCGGACACAACCTTCAAAATAAAAGCCTTATTGACGCGTGTTTTTTGAGGAATACAAAACTCCAATGTGAAAATAAATCATATTTTTCAAGAGGGATCAGTAGTAAACAAAAATAAAACTATGTTTTCTCAGTTACACAATGCTTCTGCCTTCTTAATACCAGTGTCATGCCAGAACTTCCGGTTATTGGTTTCAAAATAAAAGCATTTTTGACGAACATTATGATGCAACGTTTTTGCAGTAATATTAATAAAATGTACTCAAACCAAAGGATACATTTAAGAGACAATCTGTTCTTATTCTATTTTCCTGTTCCTAAATGTCCTTTTCACAGCTTATATAGTTATATATGTATATGTCATGCAAAATGCCGTTTACAGGCTACTATAGTATGCCCTATATATATAGTATTCCATAATATATATACCCAATATACTTATATATCAGAAAAACACCGAGGCCTGGTGCAGATTCATGAATATATACAATGAATATGGGAGGAGCATGAGCAATAAATAAAAAATAAACAAATAAAGAAAAAAATATATAGGCAAATATAAATGAGCTTGTTAAGCTGGACGGCCATGTTTGTTTATTGTTTGTCTACAAAGTAGTTTGTGAATGCAGCACTGTGTAGCAGCCAACATGGAAGTCCAGACTTTCCCACCAGCATGTGAACGCAGCATCAGATTAGATTAAAGTTTATTGATCTGTGGGGAAACGGGATCACTGCTGCAGCAAAGAAAAAAGATTATAAACAAGAACAGAGCGAATGAGGATATTAAACATATTAAACAACTGACAATTACAAAACTAGACTATTAAGTAGCAATATACGAATGAAAATATGAGAAAATGTGTGAAAAATAACATCAGTAGAACACACTGAGGCAAAGAATTGGATGAAGAATCAGAAAATATACAGAAAATATGAAATATATGATGAAAAAAAATCAAGATCCATGCAACATATACCAAAATAGAAGAATATGAGAGTATGAAGAAAGCAAATATGTGAATTGCAGCATAAGCAGAAGTGTAATGATAGAAAGGAGTGTGAACACTGTCAGTGTGTCAGAAGGCTCTTTGTGTTTTATTGGGGCTCAAAGTGTAAAGAGCAGCAAGTCCAACTGTCTGCTTCTCCTGCAGTTAGTGATGTACTACGTTTCCCAGAATGCCGTGCGACAACAGGTTATATGTGCAGGTGGAGAGAGAGAGTGATATTAGAGCAAGAGAGCGAGAGTTTGTCCAGTCACCCCCAAACTCTAAAATGACTTTTCCTCCACTACCTCCTCCTTTCCTCCTTCCTTCACTACCTCCTCCTTTCCTCCTCTACCTCCTCCTTTCCTCCTTCCTTCACTACCTCCTCCTTTCCTCCTCTACCTCCTCCTTCCTTCTCTACTTCCTCCTTTCCTCCTCTACCTCCTCCTTCCTTCTCTACCTCCTCTTTTCCTTCTCTACCTCCTCCTTCCTTCTCTACCTCCTCCTTTCCTCCTCCTTCCTTTTCTACCCCCTCCTTTCCTCCTCTACCTCCTCCTTCCTTCTCTACCTCTTTTCCTTCTCTACCTCCTCCTTCCTTCACTACCTCCTCCTTTCTTCTCTACCTCCTCCTTTCCTTCTCTACCTCCTCCTTTCCTCCTCTTCCTCCTCCTTTCCTTATCTACCTCCTCCTTTCTTCTTCTACCTCCTCCTTCCTTCTCTACCTCCTCCTTTCCTCCTCTACCTCCTCCTTCCTTCTCTACCTCTTTTCCTTCTCTACCTCCTCCTTCCTTCACTACCTCCTCCTTTCCTTCTCTACCTCCTCCTTTCCTCCTCCTTTCCTTATCTACCTCCTCCTTTCCTCTTCTACCTCCTTTCATCCTCCAACTCCTCCTTTCATTCTCTATACTTCCTCCTTCCTTGTCTACCTCCTCCTTTCCTCCTCTTCCTCCTCCTTTCCTCCTCTACCTCCTCCTTTCCTCCTCTACCTCCTCCTTTCCTTCTCTACCTCCTCATTTCCTCTTCTACCTCCTCCTTTCCTCCTCTACCTCCTCCTTTCCTTCTCTACCTCCTCATTTCCTCTTCTACCTCCTCCTTTCCTCCCCTATACCTCCTCCTTTCCTCCACTACCTCCTTCTCTCCTTCATGTTGTTTTCTGTCCCAGTCGTGCAGAAGAGAGAAGCCACACAGTCTGTTTCCTCTGACCTCACTGTGGCCACGCCCACAATGTGACATCACCGACAAAACTTTAAAAACATAAGTGTGTAATGGATTATGATAAGTAGGACTTTAAGATATGATGAAAATATTTTTCCATTCATTTCTCCATTCTTTGTCTCATTGTGTTCTGCTGCTGAGGTGGAGACTCGAGTCATATGACTTGGACTCGAGTCACATGACTTGGACTCGAGTCACAGTTTTAATAGCTTGCGACTTGACTTGCTGCATGAAGAGAAGACTTGAGACTTGACTTGACTTGGGTTCTGGTGACTTGGGACTTGACTCTGACTTGTACTTTGATGACTTGAAAAGGTTTCTAAAGTCTTGACTTGAGATCTTGTGTTTGTGTAAATGACTTAGATTGAAAGTGATGAGATTTGTTCCAGCGGACGACTGAATTTAAATTCTGTTTTCTGAATTTGTATGGAATGATTGAATTTATTGAAGTTGAAACTGATTATAGAAATCAAACTCATGTGTGTGTTATGATATTCTGCTGAAACATTTCTGTTTCCCAACAGGGATCAATAAAGTTTCATCTGATCTGATTAACAGCTTTGGGCTGATTGTGCAAACCTTCAGTCTCTTCCTCTGTAGTTATGAAAGTGGAGTCGGCAGCCACAGACGGACACACCTGCAACGTCAAGCTGCAAAAAAAATCCACATTTTTAATCACATAATTTACAAAAAAAACAAACCATCCACATCGTCCAACAAACAGGAGGCCGGTCCAGAGTCTGAGAGCAGCAGCTGCTCTGTTCACCACAACACAGTCTCACCCGACAGAAGGAAATGAGCTCGGTGTCTAAAAAGCAAATAAGTCGCTCTGTGCAGGAAAAGTGTTAGAAATGTGTTTCCAGCAGGAAGGATCAGGAGGAGACAGGACAGGAAACAGGAAGTAGTTTGATGGTGGACAGTCAGGGTGTGGAGGTCGGAGGTCGGAGGCCGGGGGGCGGATGGTTCAGCTCCCAACTCATGACAACACATGACAAGTTTTCATTTACTGAACCATGAGCAAAACCTGAAGCTAACCTGAAGCTAACAGTTTCAGCTGCTAAACTGAAGCGTTAGCTAACCTTCTCATGAGACCAACAGGTGGAAATGTCCAGAACAATTCCTGCTGTTGGACCAGAATCCTTTACTGGAGGAACCTGGTCTGAACTGGATTCTGTCAGAGTTCCTGCTCATTTCACTAACTCTTGTGAGACTGTGTTGTGTTCAGACTCGGACCGTCTCCACGCATCTTCCACCAGAACACGATTCCGTTGGAATTACATAAATTACATAAATAACAACTTACAGGAAATGACAAAAACCGACGTCTACAGATGGAAACACAACACCGCCGCTCCGCCGCTCACACACACCAAGACAGACTGAAGTCTTAGTCCTGCAAAGTAGCCTGCATCTTTTTTTTCCTGCAAAAAAACAGCTAAGGCGACTGAGTGGAAGAATCGTTGGCAATTTCCCAAAAACACATTTCCATGAAAACTGAGATTCAAACCCGTCACATGACTCTAACACTGACCTGTCACTCTGCTGAGGGGCGGAGCCACACTGACACTCTGCTGCCTGCTTCATTAATGCACTAACTCACTGGCCTGATCACTCACTCACTCACTCACTCACTCACTCATTCAGTCATTAGTCATTCATTCTTTCACTCACCCAGCCGTTCAATTGCTGTTGTTCCTTCATTTTCTCAGTTGTTCTTTCATTCATTGCCTCCATTCACTCATTTATTTACTCATTCACTCACTGACTTTACCATTCACTCAGTCATTCACTTGCTCATTCCTTCATTTTCTAAGTTGTTCTTTCATTGTCTCCTTCATTCACTCAGTAACTTATTTATTAATTCCCTCATTTATTCATTCCCCTATTCATTTATTTTATCACTCATTCATTCAATCATTCACTCATTGGCTCCTTCATTCATTGACTCTTTCACTCAGTCCTTATTAGCCCATTCACTCATTCAATCATTGCCTCATTCATTCACTGTCACTTATTTATTCATTCCCCCATTAATTTATTTGTTAATGCACTAACTCACTGGCCTGCTCATTCACTCATTCATTTATTCACTCAGTCATTGGCTCATTCATTCATTGACTCTTTCACTCACCCAGTCGTTCAATTGCTCATTCGTTCCTTCGTTCATTTTCTGTTCTTTCATTCATTGCCTCCTTCATTCACTCATTCATTCACCCATTCATTAATTTCTTCAACTATTGCCTCATTCATTCACTCAGTCGCTTACTTATTCATTCCCTCATTTATTCATCCCCCCTTTCATTTGTTTGATCATTCACTCACGCACTCGTTCATTTATTGATTCACGCATTGGCTCACTCACTCGCTCAGTCATTCAATTGTTCACATATTCATTCATTCATTCCTTCACTCATTACCTCATTCATTCATTGACTATCACTTGCTCAGTCATTCAATTGCTCATTCACTCATTCATTCACTCAGTCACTCATTCATTTTCTCAGTTTGGCTCATTCATTCTGTCATTCTGATACATATCATTCCATCTTAATTTCTCATTGCCTAATTCATTCACTCAGTCACATATTTGCTCATTTACCTGTTCATTCACCCATTCATTCAGTCCGCTATTTATTTATTTGAACATTCACTCACTCATTCATTCATTAATTTATCGGCTTATTCACTCACTTGGGCGTTCAATTGCTCACATATTCATTCATTTATTTCGTCACTCATTCATTTAATTGGTTCATCTCATTTATTCATTCATTCACTTCCTTCTTTTTTCATTTCATCTTATTTCTTTCATTTTCTTCATTCTTTTCTTCATGCTTTTATTTATTCATTCACTCCTTCAGTTGTTCACTTGCTCATTCATTCATTCATTCACTCATTCCCTTTCTGAGTCGTCCTGCCCACAGCCAGCAGCAGTCAGCAGGTTTCCATCAGTTCAACACCAGGCAGGTTTACATTGTCCCAGAAGCAGTCGCTCAGTTTCCCTCCTGCTGACTGAGTCAGAGTCCGGAGCTCCGCCTCGCCCCAAAAAAATTATATTTGTGTTTGTTTCCAATCGAGTTTTCTGATGCCAGGAGGTCCGGATGCCGTCTGCCGTGTCGGCGTTGGTTCCACCTTGCAAAGAAAAACTTGTGAAGGGAAACGCCGCGGCAGGTTCGATCCTTCCTCCCTCCCGTCCGCAAAGTCCCGATCGCACAGCAGTCCGTCTTCCGACCCGCTCCGCCCGCTCCGTGTTTCTGTACCGCTAAAAAAACGCAGACGGGAGGCGGGCCGTCCCACACGGCTCCTCTCCTCGTCTTTCTTTACAAGTGGATGAAATACAGTGTTGGACAGTTCGTCTCCCGGCTCCCGCTCAGTCTCTGTCCGCCGCCTCAGGAGGTTTTGGCCTTCTGGTTGCAGTTGCTGTCTGTGGCCTCCGGGCGGCGCGGCGCCGGATCCTGGGGAATCTTCTTCTGCTGCTCTTTCAGACGCAGATGTCTCGGTTTGACCGGCAGCGCCACGGCCAGCAGTATGCAGCCGATATGGAGGCTGAAGTACCAGGACCTGGACAGACAGAGATTATTCAATATATAACATTTTTCATCAAACAACACAAACAGATGTTGGTGGTTAAGATTTGCTGTGTTTTAATACAAAACATGTTTTTTTTTACAATGTGCAATTTAATTTTTAGGCCAGAAATTGGGCAGCAGAACATCATGTAGTCATCACGAGTAGCAGTTCATATTGCGTTTTTTGAAAAAAAAAAAAAAATTTCGATTAATTGTGCAGCCCGACTATCGAGGGCTTTTAAATGATCTAACACACTGTCCTCTGGCGGCCATGTTGGAGGTTCTCAACTGTTAGTAACAAAGGCTGAGAAAAGCTGAGTGTTTCTGTTTGTTCCTGACTGAACTGATCATTTCATCACTGATCCATCTGATTGATTTAGTGTTTAGATAATGTCAGCTTGTTAGCTAGCTAACCATAGTATCTGGTCAGCTAACATCACTGTCTTGTTGTTAACACATCTGATTAGCACACTAGCTAACGTATCTACCGTAGTAGCAGCTAGCGTTAGCATGTTCACATTAACATCAGTGTGTTTGCTGGCTAGTTAGCTAGCTAACAGTTTGTTCGGGTTAACTGAGCAGTAGAGACGAAGGTAAAATAGCGTTTGGGCTAAAAAGGAGCCAGGGCTAAAGAGCCTATAAAGGGTTTAGGGTTGGGGACTGAAGACCAAGTTTCCTGAGACAATTTCAGATGAAGACCAAGTTTCAATCCACAACAGTCAGCTACTTCTGAGTGATTCATCTTCTTAACATCTGCAGTTAGTTTAGTCAGTCAGTGTTTAGTGTAGCTACAGCTAGCTGAACAGGAACAACAGGCTTGGAGGAATTTAGAATGGCTAAATTAATTTCAGATGAAGTGCTATAGATGTGAGCTGATAGGTTAATAAAAACAGAGGTGTTTTTTTATGGGCGTGCCGGTGAGGCGTTCAGGTACAGCTGAGTACACTGCAAAAAATGTTATTGTTATTTTTCTTAAAACAAGTGAGAAATTCTGACAATGGGACAAGATCATTCCACTTGTTTCCAATGCAGAGTCACTTATTTTATAGAAACAAGTGTCAGTATGTTGAAACAAGGCAGCAGAAAGCAGATCACTTCACCACTATCTGATGAAATGTGATTTTAAGATTAAATTCATGATGAAATGAATGAAGGGTATGATGACTTTTATAGAACGGTTACCAACATGTGTGCAGTGTGGAAAGGTTTCACCAAAGTAGTATGAGAATATAAAACAGGAGAAAGCAAGGTAAATCACCAATATATCACTAATCACTCTATATTTATATCACATCCCTGTTGGAGAAAAAGAGGAAGGGATGAAGAGTAAAGAGGATTCTTCCTATTTTCTACTATGTGGTTTTTCTAACTTTTGTGTGTGAAATCATTCCTTATCAGTAACTATGGACTTCAGTATGAAAGAGAATGATGAAGCTGTGATAAATGGGCAACTTTCTGCAGCAACTGCAATAAGCAACACTGCCTTTCATCAAGGATGGGGATTTGCAAATGAGAACAAATCAATGTGTGTCATTACAGAGAGTTGTGAGAAACAAAAGTAAATAGTAGAAAAAATAAGGTTGATGCTAACTGTGAGCAAAAGTACCCATTACTTCAAAATACAGTATACTACGACTACGACCATAGCAGTAATTCTAATAACAAAAATGAAACCAATGTATTTTAATTAGAAGATCCTTTTCATTAAAAGCTCAAAGCTCAACTTGCTACAGAAAAAGTTTACTAATTTGCAAAAAATGCCTTTCAATGTGGGGAGAAATATCTTTTTTCATCCGTCTGCTGCATCCTAAAATTCACGTTTAGAACAAAATAGGACTCCAAATACACAGAGTGACGTTCCCCAGTATGAACCAGGTGTCTGCTGGTCGTGTCCCAGTCTGTCTCCAGTCTCCCAGTTACTGACCTGTAGAACTTGATGGACGGACCGACGGACAGCAGCACGAAAGGCACCACTGTGTAGCAGATGGCGATCTGGGTGGCCGCCCATGTGATGATGTCATAGACCAGTTTGTGGGCGGGCGACCCCAGGAAGTATGGCCGAACGTTGTGTCTGACCTGAGAGGAGCAGGACGGACGTCATTAACCCTTTATTCATCTGCTTCACATCCACAGTTCACTACAGAATAAGATGAGCTTTTAGTAATAAAACGTTGGCAGTGTTTTTAGTATGTAGCTTGTAGATACATACATTTTAAAAATGAAATATCATTAACTGAATGCAGCTGATGTAGCCGGGATTATTTTTGGAACTATTTCAGGTGAGTAACGACGTATTCCTCCACTGCGTAGTGATTTTTAGCTGTAAACAGTCTCCCATCACCACCACCTTCACTAACTGTGGAAACAGGGAAAGTAGTCCCTGCTAGTTCAAAACAGTATTATTTTTGTATCATATTTTCTGTAAATTTTACCAATCTCCTACACAAAACTGCCAGATTTAGACTCCTATCATTTAAAATTACTCTCCATTTAGCTTTAGCTGCTACAAGTTCTCATTTTCTCACTTTTCAGATGATGTTAGAGGCTACTATCACTCAACATGCTAAGGTGTTAGCGTGGCGCTACAATCAATCTACATAGTGTATGCTAAAGTGTTAGCGTGGAGCTACTATCACTCAACATAGTGTATATCTAGTCCAAGAAAAGCTAAAGTGTTAGCTCCATGCTAACACTTTAGCTTTTCTTGGACTGGAGGACCACAATGGAAATAAGTCTTGTAGTTTCTTGTGTTTTATCCTCGACTGTTTTTTAACCAGGTGCATTGCATTATATTGCATATATGGAACTTGTTTTTTAAATGATCAAATAAATCAAATCAAATCAAATCCTATCACTGAACATAGTGTACGCTAAACTGTTAGCATGGAGCACCAGAGTCAGTGATCTACCAGGGACTCATGGATGGTTTTGGTGTCTCTGTTCTCATCGCTCAGCAACAAGTTGACTAACAGGACAATCTACCATAAAACTCAGTGTGTTGCTCTAAGCAGCCGGTCGGCTCACCGCTCGTGCGGCCAGTGTGATGACGATGCCGGTGAGGAAGGTGAGGTAGTAGCCGGGATACGCTCCGTGCCACATGGCCGACAGGATGAAGGTGGCCGCCGTGGGGTTGTAGGGGCAACGCTCGTAACAAACCCTGTTCACAAGTCACACAGAGACACAAGCAGGGTCACACACAACAACCGGCTGGTCTCTCTCTTGGAAGATGAATAAAGCAAATCGAACTCAACCCAACCCTGCAGGTTAGTGCCTTGCTCTGTCCGTTAGCTAACCCTGCAGGACCAGTTTAGACCTGAGACAACTTCCTGTTAGATTTCTTATCTCAGTGTTTTGGATATTCTGTCATTAGATTGTGTCTTCATTGACTTCAAACTGAAACTGGGACTGAGCTGCTTCAGATCCACACTGCTGCTGACTGATGGTTTTCCACCAGTAGATGGCAGCGTTCTAAAGCGTACCAGCTGATAGACCTGCACCTCCTGCATTAAATAAGTATGAGGTAACCCATTAGTGGAATTAAAATGCATTCCTATTGTAGTTCACAACAGAGGGATTCATTTCTAAAACACTACCTGTCCATTTTGGGGAAAAAACCCACAAAAATCATTACCTGCAGTTTATTGATCAAATCTAAAAATAAAGAGGATCCAGTTTGTCAAAGTTTCAATCAAAGACTTCACTGCTGCTCTTTAGAAAAGTACCATCATCTGTTCTGATTTGTAAAATGTGTCACTTTTTCCAAAACAGTGGATTTCTCAATTTGGAACAAAACTCTTTAATTACAGAACGGTTCTTTGGTGTCACTGCAAATGTTTTTTTGCATTATGAAAACTGAGAAAACTGAAATAAATGATTACAAGTCGGTCTGTTCTGTGTGTGATGAGGCAAACCTACAGGTTTACTGCACATCCGTTTCCTGCACTCTGTTTAAAGCGGTAGTGAAACCTGCAGAAAGGGCATTAGAGTCTGGCTGCCAGTTTGTTTTCAAGATGACTGACAACATGATAAGATGCAAGCTGTTACAGACACATGACATATTGCAGAGGTGAAAGGAGCAGTTTCTGTTTCCCTCCTCACCGTTTGAGCCAGTGAGCCGTCTGGATGTTCCAGTTGTCGAGGAAAACCTTGAAGCTCGTGGCGAACTGGAATAAAACCAAGAGAAACGTCAGAATGTGGTGATGAACAGTGATGAAGACGTGATCTGTCCTGTGAGGAGAGATGAAAACAACACATGAATCCTGATCTGACCGGTCACACGGCCTCAGATCAGATCTGGATCAGGATTCAGGATCACGTTAGTCTGCTTGAGACTCCTGAATCTCGTCCCTCCACTCTTCAGATGTTGAGGAGCGATTCAGAGTCTGCTGTTTCCCTCGTCAACGGCTTGTTCTCGCTCCGAGAAACACTTCAGCCAATCAGAGCCTTTGTGGGCGGGGCTAAAGTTTGAACCGTTCGTGCGATGGTTTTTCATTGGTGTTTCAGCAGAATAGATTTGTTGAAATCTCCTCCTTAACCAACAGATTGTCTTTAAATGGACGACATTCTTGGGTCAGTTGGTAAATGTCTGTTAACATGTAGAGGCTGACTGGCTGCAGCATCATGTGACTGAAGAGACGTCAGAGCGGCCGAAACGTCGGTCACTAGTGATTGAGATACGTCAGTCACTAGTGATTGGTTGAGATATGTTGGTCACTAGTGATTGGTTGAGATACGTCGTTTACTAGTGATTGGTTGAGATATGTTGGTCACTAGTGATTGGTTGAGATACGTCGGTCACTAGTGATTGGTTCGGGGGAAAATCAACCCCCCCACACAGAAAACGGCTAACGAGGAGGAAATCTCAGGAGGAAAACCCCACTATGCCAGGTAAATTTGAAAACGCATCTTTATTTTTCATTTTGGCCTCCCATCCACACTAAGACGCCGTTTTTGACCACCGAAAACGGATAAATTTGAAAACGCCAGTTTCCTGTTGTAGTGTGGACGGGGAAAGCGGAGCTTTTCCAAAACGCTGAGGTGGGATTGTCATGTGATCTCAGGCTGTAGCTCAACAAGTCTGTCTCGCTTTCGTCCGTCTTTTGTCGTGATTTGGACATCTTGCTGGTGCTTAAGGCTCTGCTGCTGCAACCATGACAACACTTCAGTAAACAGTGGTAACCATGGTAACGACATAAAGGTCATGGGTCAGAGGCTTGCTCATGCCCAATAAGGAAGATTTCACCGTTTTCCTATCTTTTCTGCGTATCAGTGCAGACGGGAAACTTTTAGAAAACGGCCTGGAAACGCTGAGTGGACGGAAACACAAACGGATCAGTGTGGAGA
>NC_136014.1:27932078-28012078 GCF_048128805.1 Centroberyx gerrardi
CCTCTAAATGTCAGATTGAAGATTTGTTTCTGTCACAGTTGGTCCTCTCCTCTCACACTGAGCCGGTTCAGCTGAAACAGTAGAAAAGTTTCTTTCTCTGGTGGAAGTTTTCCCTCTACTCTGGTTTCTTCCAGTACAAGGACAGGAAGATCGGACATCGACGCCGTTTGGTTTCCTGAACCTGACTGATGTGATGTTAGAAGAAGAGAGGAAGAGGAACGAGATCTGCTGCAGGGAGGAGGAAGTAAACAGTAAGTTTCATGATGGCTGGCATTACATTTAAGTCCATTCTGGATAACTGTTAAAGTTAGGAGTCATCTTAAGAGACTTACTTAGAAAATAACAATGTTTTTGAGGACAGAATTGTCAGTGATTTTGAAATATTGACTGATTATGGCTGGTAAAGCGTTTTGAAATGAAACCCTTCAAATATTACTTTTGAAATGAGAAGCAGGCAGTGAGTAACAGCCGGACGCCGGTGCCTTGCTCCCCCGCTCAGCCTCAGAGGGAATCGAACCCCCGGGCCCGGCAGCGTCGGTGCCTCGCTCCACCCGGTGAGCTCCACCGGACCAAAGAGACGCGTTTATTATCTGAGCCGAGGACAGACTGATGATGAGGAAGCACAGCAGCTGCCGAGGAGAGGAAGGCTGCTGATGAATCACTTCCACTGCTGCAGTCCCTTTATTACACTCTGGAAGAAAGAGGAGCCATTTGTTGCCACGACCGACCGGACAGCAGGGGGGCGGCGACCTCTGACCTCCGCCGGGGCTGATGGGAAGTGGAGAATGGTTGTCGCAGCAGACAGAAGGTGAAGTGCAGCGGTTCAGATCTTTGACCCACAGAGTCTGGAGACCTTCTCTGATGTTTCCCACAGCGACAGCCTCATGCTGTCTTCTTCTTCTCTTTCTTCTTCCTTTTCTTTCTTCTCGTTCAGCAGCGTTTCCGATACTCAGGGTGAACAATATCGGCACGGCAGCCACAAAATCAGAAGTTGGTCATCGTATAGAAATTGATCTAAATTGATCTCTAATGTCACATCCTGTCTGTCATGTGGAGAAGCAGACAGCAGACTGAACTCAGGCCTCGTCCACACTAAGGAAAACAGTGAAATCTACACTATTGGGCATGAGCAAGCCTCTGACCCATGACCTTTATGTCGTTACCATGGTTACCACTGTTTACGGAAGTGTTGTCATGGCTGCAGCAGCAGAGCCTTCAGCACCAACAAGAAGTCCAAATCAGGACAAAAGAAGGACAAAAGCGAGACAGACTTCTCTGTCTGGACAGATGAAGAAGTTGAGCTTCTTCTGAAAGTAACGAACGACTACAAGTCGTAAATGTAACATGTAAACATCATGTCAACGGCTCGTTTAGAGGCTCGCTTTTCTAATATGGATTGTGTGGATTTAGTTTTGATACTTTCACCATGTTTAGATACACATCCAACTCCTTTATCATCACAGAGGAGAGGGAGTCCTGTTTACATGATGTGGAGCTTTAAACTGTGAGTCTCCAGTGATCCTCCTGCTGATGGACTTTCAGCATGGAGACAGGAACATGAGTGGAACAGTTCTATAAGCAACACATGGAGACACATTCATCTGAATATCGTCTGATTTAGAATAATAAGGCCAGTAGTCAGATTACTGCTGTCCATGTAAAGGTCAGTGAGTCAGCAGGAGGCAGCAGCTGAACGTCCTGCTCTCTGCCCTCTGCTCTCTGCCCTCTGACCTCTGCCCTCTGCTCTCTGACCTCTGACCTCTGCCCTCTGCTCTCTGACCTCTGACCTCTGCTCTCTGACCTCTGCTCTGAACACAGTCTGAACACAGTCTGAACACACAGCCTGAACACAGTCTGAACACAGTCTGAACACAGTCTGAACACACAGTGTGAACACACAGCCTGAACACAGCCTGAACACAGTCTGAACACAGTCTGAACACACAGTGTGAACACACAGCCTGAACACAGCCTGAACACAGTCTGAACACAGTCTGAACACAGTCTGAACACACAGTGTGAACACACAGCCTGAACACAGTCTGAACAGTCTGAACACAGTCTGAACACAGTCTGAACACACAGCCTGAACACACAGTCTGAACACAGCCTGAACACAGTCTGAACACAGTCTGAACACACAGTCTGAACACAGCCTGAACACAGTCTGAACACAGCCTGAACACACAGTCTGAACACAGCCTGAACACAGTCTGAACACAGTCTGAACACACAGCCTGAACACACAGTCTGAACACAGCCTGAACACAGTCTGAACACAGTCTGAACACACAGCCTGAACACACAGTCTGAACACAGCCTGAACACAGTCTGAACACACAGCCTGAACACACAGTCTGAACACAGCCTGAACACAGTCTGAACACAGTCTGAACACACAGCCTGAACACACAGTCTGAACACAGCCTGAACACAGCCTGAACACACAGCCTGAACACACAGTCTGAACACAGTCTGAACACAGTCTGAACACACAGTGTGAACACAGTCTGAACACACAGCCTGAACACACAGTCTGAACACAGCCTGAACACACAGCCTGAACACACAGCCTGAACACACAGCCTGAACACAGTCTGAACACAGCCTGAACACACAGTCTGAACACAGCCTGAACACACAGTCTGAACACAGTCTGAACACAGTTTGAACACAGTCTGAACACACAGCCTGAACACACAGCCTGAACACAGTCTGAACACAGCCTGAACACAGTCTGAACACACAGCCTGAACACACAGCCTGAACACACTGCAAAAAATCTCCATCACAAGTCATTCAGTCTGTTATTGAGTCCTGAAATAGTAATTTTTTTTAAATAAGTGAAAAAATCAGCCAGTGTCGTTAGATAATTTCTCTTGTTTCCAATGCAAATCAACTTGTTTGAAGAATTTAGTAGAATCAAGAGTCATTTCCTTGACAGCAGTGCAGTGATCTGCCTTATTCTGACTGGTTTCAACAGACTGACACTCTGTTCTAGAAAACTCCTGAAACAAGTGAAGCTGCATTGGAGACAAGTGGAGTTATCTCTCCTCACTGCAGAATGTTTCTCTTGGGTTAACAACAAGAAGATGTGAGGCTGAATATGAGACTAGATGACTTGTTGAGATGGAGGTTTCAGTCCAACATCTGAACAGTCTGACTGCGTCTATGTGGGTCAAACAGTGAACACCAGGTCTCAAGTCAGATGACCTGCAGAGGAAACGTACTTGTGCATGTGTTCGACTCCGGTCAGGATCATGATGCCGTAGGTGAGTCCGCTCTGAACCAGGAAGTGAAGGGCGTACCTGCAACACACAGAGACCAGACCAGAGGATTCATCTCTCAACACCAAACTCTTCACCCAGATCAACTTTCTGTCAGAAACTGTCCAGCAGCTGATAGAATTAGATAGAACAGAATCATTTTGTTGTCACATTGAATGAACTTAAGATAGATTTTCTGTTTCCTTTTTGTTAGTCTTATTATTTTAACATAATGTTGCAGTACGTTATATAAATTTGAATCTACATTTTACATTTTGGTATCAGACGTTCTCATCCAGAGAGACTCCAGACTGACTTCAAGAGTAGACTCAGCTTCAATTCCTAGATAATATAATATAAAAATATAACAACTCTCCATGTCTTAAAACAAGAGATGCAAAAAAGACTTTCATTATCATAATTTATTTAACCAGGTTAGTCCCACTGACAATCAAAAGCACATTAAAGAGGGAACAAAGTAGAATCTTCTGTAGAAGCGCTTCAAAAGACACCAGTGAACTAAAGAGAGAGAGAGAGAGAGAGAGAGAGAGAGAGAGAGAGAGAGAGAGAGAGAGAGAGAGAGAGAGAGAGAGAGAGAGACATAGAGAGAGAGAGAGAGGGAGAGAGAGAGGGAGAGAGAGCGAGAGAGACATAGAGAGAGAGAGAGAGAGACATAGAGAGAGAGAGAGGGAGAGAGAGAGAGAGAGAGAGAGACGTGATGAGATTTGTTCCAGCAGACGACTGAATTTAAATTCTGTTTTCTGAATTTGTATGGAATGATTGAATTTATTGAAGTTGAAACTGATTATAGAAATCAAACTCATGATGCTCTTACCAAGTTTTTATCCTATTAAAACCATATTGCATTGAAAAGTCCGAGATATTTAGTTTTCTTTAAGATATTAAATTGATACTGGACTCTTGATTTGTTCTGACTTGACTTGCTGTTCTACATTTAGACTTGGGACTTGAGACTGACTTGAGACTCGAGCAGAGTTGACTTTTTATATTACAGAGGTCACACCTCTGTAATATAAAAACAAGTGAAGCAGATGAATCGTCTCTAGTTGGACGTAAAGCTGCTGAACATCTCGGCTCCGTCCATCGAGCCGTTTGTCTTCAGGAGGCCGATCCGTTAACGGCGGCCATCTTTCCAGCGCTGATGAACATCGATCCGGTGCCGGGAGAGTCGGTGCTGAGCGACACGCTCACCGGCCACGTGACGCACCACACCGCACGCCCCGGGTCACTGCTGCCGCCGCTCGCTCCCTCCATAATCAGGAATCCAGTTGGGCTGTGTGGAGCTCAGCCGGCGCAGGATTTGGGAAGGAAATGTATCCAGCAGTCATCGAATGTTTGGAGAACGGTTTGTAGCAGCGTTCATTTAAAAAGTTAAATCCTCCTCCTCTCTTCTAACATCACATCAGTCAGTTTCAGGAAACCAAACAGCGTTGATGTTCCTGTCGTCCTTCTACTGGAGGACATGGTGCTAATAACGCCAAGGTCGCGGGTTCGATCCCCGTACTGGCCACTGACTTTTCCTGACTTTCCCCAAGGGGATTAATAAAGTGCTATCTTATCTTATCTTATCTTATCTTATCTTATCTTATCTTATCTTATCTTATCTTATCTTATCTTATCTTATCTTATCAGAGTAGAGGGAAAACTTCCACCAGAGAAAGAAACTTTTGTAACACTTAAGATTAGGGAACACATTAACTATTAATAAGTTGCGTATTAACATGCATATTAGTAGTGTATTGGTGCATTAATAGTCATTAAATCACTTATTAGCACCTTATTCTGCACTATTGTATTCTACAAGTATAGTCCATTAACTCTGGTTTTCCCTCATTAGCGCTTACATCAGTCAGTGAGGACGCTGTTGAACATGAATCAGGCTTTTCGTCTGCTTTGCTCAGTTTGGGGCTTATAAGGTGTTAGTATCACATGTTCTTGAGAGAAATAGTTAATATGTGTTCCCTAATCTAAAGTGTTAGTGAAACGTTTCTACTGTTTTTGAGTTGTAACTGCAAACCATTAAAAACAGCCGTGTTTTTGGGTTGTGGGTTCAATTTTGAGTTCAGAGAGAAAAAAACTTTTCTACCATTTCTCATCAAAGTCGATCTCAGCAAAACACAAACACAACAAAACAAAAAGCGCCTGGTTGTAGCTCCGCACTGCTTCCTGTCTCAGGTTTCACATCAGATCTCTGAACCTCCGACAGAGAGATGAGACGGAGCCGGTTTCCCTCTGATCGACCTGCTGAGTCTGAAACCTGAGACCGAACACAGAGCCGGCGTGTGTCAGGCTACAAAACGCTTCACAGACAACACCAATAAATCAAGGCCTGGAAAACAAGGAGTAAAAAGAGAAGGGCCGGAAACAAATTAAAAAACAGACGAATACAACGGGAATAAAACATAAAGGTAACGTCCGGCTCCAAAAAGACTCCATGAAGTCAACGGACCACAACCCAACTTCTGATAAAATATGAAGTCAATACATTTTTTCCACAAGAGGTTTTGGTCTCAGCAGCTAATTTCACTTCTTCTAATGTGTGTTCTTCTAATGTCAAAATAACTGTCATGAACAGATATAACAGATAAAACACAGGGTTGTTTTCCTAGTGATTGACAGGTCGTTGATTCTGGACCAATAGCAGCGGCTCTGTGTCGACCCTCGGCTTCTCTCTGGCTGCTCCGCCTCCAAAAAACAACATGGCGGAGATCCTAAACCAGATCTTTAGGCTTCAAAACCCTTCAGAAACCTGTTGGTGAAGAACTCACTGCTACATCTGGTTTACAGTCTATGAACCCTAGACTTCGCACCTTTAATGTAAAGAAGGCGTCCTGGAGGCTCAGCTGGCTAAGGCACGTCATGTTCGAGGTTCGAATTCGAGAACCTTTGTCACATTTCATCACGTTTCCTGTCTGTAACTGACAAATACAGGCAAAAATACCCCAAAAAATAATCTTAAAAAAGAGAAAACAAGGTGCTGACAGTTTGAAAAAAAAAGAGAAAGTGTGAACATGTCCTTTTGTAAATAATTTGCACTTCTTGTTTCTGTGGTTTCAGCGGCGGTTTGGGTCTGAGAACGGACGACTTACCAGCCGAAACAGAAGAGAGCGAAGTAGAGTCCCAGTAGAGTCGCCACCACATGTCTGATGAAGGGACTGGTTCTACTGGGATGGAGGAAGAGACGGAACCAGAAGGCCGACAGCAGAGCACAGAGCTGGCAAACCACGAAGTTCACCTGGAGAGAGAGAGAGAGAGAGAGAGAGAGAGAGAGAGAGAGAGAGAGAGAGAGAGAGAGAGAGAGAGAGAGAGAGAGAGAGAGAGAGAGAGAAAAAGAAAGAGTTGGTGATTAATCTCTGCCCCCCAAAACCCATCATGTTCAGATCGGTTTCTTCTCCTCCTTCAGTTCAGTTGGTTTCTCCAGGTGAACAATGACCTTTGACCTCTGGTGGCTCCAAAGTCTCAGTCCTCTAACTGACACTCCAACCGCCCCGAAACACAAGGGATTATGGGTAGAAGGAGACGGAAAGCCTAGCAGAACAAAATGAAGTCTGGACTGATGCTCAAATTCAGCTTCTTCATGTGTTCTGAACTGGTGTGAACACCACAGAAGAAGAGACAGACAAGTTAGATAATGTGACAGCAGGTCTAGTCTCTAACCTGCAGGATGACAGGTTCAAACTGTCCAATAAACAAGCTGCTAGTGAGTCATGTGACTTTTGTTTCCAAGTCCTGGTTGGCTTGTGATTGGTCAGTTTGTCGACTCTTCTTCTCTGGTTCAGAACAAAGAAAACCAGCTGCAGGTTTGATCTCAGCCTCAGGAAGATTCGTCCAGCAGGCAGAGAAGCGACTGCCACTGATCTCTCATTTAAACAGATTAGAATCAAAGCAGCAGGATATTAACAGATAGAAGAAGATCTAGACGAAGATAACAAGCTGCTGATTAATTCTCTCTGATGTTATGCTGAGAGAAATGAGTTTCTGAACCCTCTTTCCCTTCACTCCTCTGACATCATGATGTTTTTAGGCTCATAGTAGCAGTAGTAGTAGTATCAGTAGTAGCAGCAGTAATAGTAGTGGTAGTAGTAGTAGTAGTAGTATCTGTAGTAACAGTGGTAGTAGGCTAGTAGCAGTAGCAGTAGTAGTAGTAGTAGCAGTAATAGTAGTAGTAGCAGTAATAGTAGTAGTAGCAGTAGATGTAGTAGCAGTGGTAGTAGCAGTAATAGTAGAAGTAGTAGTAGTAGTACCAACAGTAGTAGCAATAGTACTAAGTAGTAGTAGTAGTAGCAGCAGTAGTAGGCTAGTAGTAGTAGCAGTAGCAGTAGTAGCAGCAGTAATAGTAGCAGTAGTAGTAGTAGCAGTAGTAGTAGAAGTAGAAGTAGTAGTAGTAGTAGTAGTAGCAGCAGTAGTAACAGTGGTACTAGGCTAATAGCAGTAGCAGTAGTAGTAGTAGTAGTAGTAGTAGTAGTAGTAGTAGTAGTAGTAGCAGTAGTACTAACAGTAGTAGCAGTATATTAAACCTTCTGTACCAAACCGAACAGAAAGTGTCTTCTCTGGTCAGACTGACTCTCAGGTTTTCTGCTCCTCAGCTGCTGGACAGACAGCCTGAAGTCTCCGGTGGATAAAACTGGACCAACAGAAGCTATTTATAGCAGCTGGAGAAGAGCTGCGGCCCGCTGTCCATTAGACAGATTACTCCTAACAAAAGCATTGTGAATGACACACCGCAAAAAAATACCCAGCTTAGCCAAGTCTAGTGCTGTGACAGAGGAAGAGGCAGTTTAACACGACACACAGTGACATCACCACCCAAAACCTGTACTGAACTACAGGTTTCAGGTTTTTGAAGGCAAATCCTACTATTTTTGGATTGAAGCTGGTAGTAGTCGATATTTTGTGCCGACATTCAATATCTTCAAATTGGATCATTTTCATGTCCCTCTTAAAATGAAAACAAAGTACAAGGATTCACTGTTGTTTTCAGGGAGTCTCTGAAACAGCATTTACAACACCATGAGACACTAAAACTCTCCACTGAAACCCTGGATAATGAAAATGCTCGGTGGGTTCGCAGCTCATTTCTAACATACAAAATTGTAATGTTTAAATCTTTGCGATATGTCTTGGTGTTTTTGCACACATTAAAAAGTAACACGGCTTGAAAGGAGAAAATGAAAATCATTTTGTGTTAAACTTCACCATTCTGCACCTTCATGACTGCAGTGCATCATGGGCCGGCAGGATTTGGCGTTTTGGGTTGCAAGGTTGAGAAACGCCGCACTATATAGCCAAACGCTAATTATTATTCTTATTATCCGTGTGTCAAATTATCTCCGCAGCTCTTTTCACGAGTCGTTTCCCCGGCCAGAGGTTGGACAGCGGTCACTGTGCTAAAAGGAAGTGATTAACGGCGGCGGGGAGGAGAAGAAGAAGATGACCTCTGGATGATGAAGTCGCACTCTACTGCATCAGTGAAGAAGAAATGCAGAAAAAAAAATTCACGAGAAAGAGATAGATAGGAGGGGGGGAGGAGACGGTTCTTAATTAAATTCTTGTCCTCGTAAGCGTTTATTCCAGAGTGTTTCTGCAGCGGAGGACAAGCGTCTGGTTCTGATCAGACCGGCTCATTAATCCAGCCGAGTTCTGCTGCTTCTCCATCCCAACATGTTTTAGGGTTCGACCGATGGCCGTTCTTGAAGGTTGATCTCAGTATATCTGCATTGAAGCTGCAGAGAGACGATATTTTGTGCCAATACTAAAAATCGTTCAATTTCAAATTTCAATTCTAAATATTCAGTGTTTCCTCCTGAATTTTCTTCTTGTCACGGTGGAAGAGCCTCTGAAACGTTTAGACTCTCCACTCAAACCCAGAATACTACTACTACTACTACTACTACTACTACTACTACTACTACTACTACTACTACTACTACTACTACTACTACTACTGTTGTGATGCCTGAATAAGTTTTTTTCCTGTCTATAGCGAATAATTACCTAGCAATCACTTTAACCGTATGATGATTGGACGAAAGACGACTTTGTTAGCTTGGTTTAACTTGGCTTTGTTAGCTAGCTAACTAGCCAGCAGGCTCATTTAGCAAACACACTGATGTTAATGTGAACATGCTAACGCTAGCTGCTACTAGCTACGTTAGCTAGTGTGCTAATCAGATGTGTTAACAACAAGACAGTGATGTTAGCTGACCAGATACTATGGTTAGCTAGCTAACAAGCTGACATTATCTAAACACTAAATCAATCAGATGGATCAGTGATGAAATGATCAGTTCAGTCAGAAACAGACAGAAATTAACCGTCTGTTCAATTCTGTTGAGACGACAGAAACACAGTCAGCTGTTCACAGAGCTGAGGACCTCCAACATGGCCGCCAGAGGAGGGAGACATCACCTGGAAGCCTCTATAGACAGCAGACTGTACATGTCACTGCACTAAACTTTCTTCTCTCAGGACTTTTAACGTCCAGACCATCAGCAGCTGACTGATCCTGTTCACAGCAGCAGTGAAAGCAGACAGCTATAAAGCAGCAGCCGTCTGACCTCATTAATATGTGATGAGGTCCGAGCTGCTGCCGCCGGTCCAGACACCCAAACTCCACACCGTCCTCTTTAATTCATGCCACACAATGCTTCTCATTACCATGTGGGACCAGACTGCAGGCCTCCACACACACAAACTACACTTAGACCACTCAACCTTTTTCATATCAAGGACCCTTATCTAGTCCACATTAGAGCCACAGACCCCCATTTGATGAGATTTTGTCTCTCGGACCCAAATCTGAGAATATTTTTATTGTCAGATGATTTTGTCCAGAACTACATGACTGTCTGTATTGCAGGTAGAGAGATAACAGAGAAACTATGATCAGAACAGTCATTCTAATACATTCTCTAATTGTGTTAACTTCTTGTAAAATAAATAATGGTGAAGTTTAACAATTGATCAATTTGCTGGGGACCCCCTGGTTCCAGACTCCTCTCTTCAGATTTGGTCAAGTGATTCAGAGAGTCTGGTGTTGCTCTATTCAACAGTGATTTCCCGATCGGAAAAAAGATCAGGCCAATCAGTGCCTTTGTGGGCGGGACTAAAGTTTGAATCGTTCGTGCAACGGTTTTTCATTGGCCCACGCCCAGCATCAGCATAACTGAAAATAACGTCAGAGCGGCCGGATTATACGCACTATTTGTGCATTCAGGTGCGATCAGATATATCGGAAAAACGAATTTCCTACGAGTTTCTGAGTTATAATCCATTGGTGACCTTTAACCTTCTCAACAAAGTGAAAAACGGCCATCTTTGTTTATCGTTTGTCTTCCTGGTTTGATTTTCCGACAAAATACCACGTGAATGCAACGAATTAATGTGACTTGGAAGGCCTGGATGCTGGACTTTCCCAGCAGCACTTGAACACACAATATGGACCAACCTCTGTCTGTCCATGAGTTACACACAGTATCTCAGACTGGCTGCTGATTGGATTTAGTTGAAACTTCAGGGTATGATGCTTCACAATGCACTGATTGGCCTGAGGGGGGCGCTGCAAAGTTTAATTGTCTGAACATCAATCAAGCAACACAAAGTAACATATTTTCTACTTATAGCCCCACTTCAACTCACTCATGGGGGACGACATGTTTACTGTTTACTGGTTTATTTAATGCATCTCATCCTCATCATTAAAACTCTGTTCTCCCAAGCAGCCTGACGCTGACTGAGCAGGTGTGAGTGTCTGTGTGGAGGAGGAGAGTTCAGTGCCCTGTTGCTGGGATCGAACCAGAGGCCTCCTGGTTACGGGACGCTCTCTCTCAGCACTACACCACAGTGTTTCCTCAGTCCTGTCCCCCCCGGCTGCTCACTGTGTCGCCTCCTCAGCTGCAGACACACCGAGTCCCAGCGGCTCTCAACCTTTTCGGCTTGTGACCCTCAAAACGAAGCGACGCATGAATAAAGACAGAAATGCATTTGTCACCTCAGCCTCCCTCCACAGGGGGGGTCAGAGGTCAGAGGTCAGGGTCTCTTGCTCAAGGACCCTTCAGCAGGCTGATTGAAAGCTCGTCTCCCTCCTCACTTCATCACCCAGAGATCAATGTGAAGCTTCATCAGGCAGGAAGGTCACAGCATGGTGACACTGTTTCAGAAGCTGCTGACAGCTCCGACGCCCCGTTACAGCCATAACATCAACAGGACAGTTCTGTATTTACATATATATTTACACACATATATATATATATATATATATATACATATAGCTGTAACTGGAAACTATTTTTAAGCCAAGTAGCACAGAGGGAGAATTCAGTCTTGGCTTGAAAGTAAAACAGAGAGAAGCTCAAAGGAGAATGAAGCTTCCAGAAATTCAAAGAAGTGCAGAGAGCGAGTCTGCCAGGCCTGGAAAATTAAAAATAGATTGATTTTTTTGGGGGGCTAATTCTAATGCTAATGCAAAACAGTGAACAAAAAGAAAATGCACCAACAAATTTTTACACTATTGACATGTGAATTTTCATTTTGAAGGGTATGCATGAAGTCAGGTAAAGCAATCTAAAATGAAAAAATGAAAACAGTCTTCTACAACACATCTATACCTTCTGTACATGTGTATAATGTGTATAATGTGTTTGGCTTCCTGTTGAACTGCTAATGTGAATACAATGCAGAAAATTCACAAATTTGTTTTCTATAAATTCTCATAACCGTCCCATTATTTAAAATATTGCATATATATTGAGTTTTATAATTTTTCCAATTATTTCACACCTATTTTTTTCTTTATCTCAGTTATTTTGCACATCTTGCTGTAATCCACTTACTTATTTCACATACTTTTCATTCATACATTTCTACAAATGTTGTAATTGTTCTAATGTTGTAACTGTCAGTAGCTTAAATTCAAATACCCCCATTTTCTCTATTCTTATTCAATTTTTTTTTACTGAATCTTTTTACTGAATCTTATCTTATTACGATCCAATTTCATCATGAATCATTAAAGTTTAATCTAATCTGTTACAGAAGCGTTCACGACAGATTTCAGCAGAAGGACGAGCAGATGAGAGGAGGAGTGGAAAAGTACCGCATGAAGCAAAGACGAGGCCGGACCTGAAGGAAATGACAGAATGAGGGGAGTCATACATCACTGCACCACACACACACACACACACACACACACTTCACCTCTAATAGGTGTAGAACAGAGCGGAGCCACCAGCAGTGAACTTGGAGAGGAAATGTTCTTCACGATTTTGCTCTGGAGCTTCAGTCTGGAGGGACTTTCTTCTCCAACATGTATCATTATTATTGTTGTTATTATTAGTATTATTATTGTTATTACTAGTATAAAATTAATAAACTTCTATATTTCATTTTACATGCAAATTTTGTTGTATATTTGAAATAAATGAACAACTAACTTCTCGTCTCCTCACACATGAACAAACACAGGATGGAGCTGGAAACGAGCATGGAGCTCAGCAAAAAAACTGTAATGAGGGTTAGGGTTAGGTTACAACAATTAATCAAAAAAAAACCAAACAAACTTTGAAATCACAATATAAATTTAGGCACTTTCCAAATCTCAGAGTCTCAGTTAGTTTCTTCAGAGAGAGTTTGGTCCAAACTGGATTTGTGAACAAGGAGATTTAGAATCATCAGACTCAAACTCACTAAATCTGCTCACTCACATCTAGTTTTAACTAAATCACTTTTCTTTAAACAATTTGAAAGTTCTAAAAAATGTACGACACGAAAAACAAGAAAAACTGTTTTAAATCGCAATTGCCATACTGTCAAATAATTAGACAACAATTTGATGTTTTGTCAGATTTTTGTCTTTCAGCCCTGCTGCTCAGTTCTAATGTCACAATATTCTTGACCCCAATACCTCAATATTGTTGCCTGATATTCAGACTGAACGGCCATTTCATTCCCACTCCACCATCCAGCTGAGATTTCCTCCTCGTTAGTCGTTTTCTGTGTGGGGGGGTCGATTTTCCCCGAACCAATCACTAGTGACTGATGTATCCAGTCGCTCTGACGTTATTTTCAGTCACATGATGCTGGGAGGACTTACTAAGTTTACCAAGAATGTCGGTCATTTTTGACAAAACATGTCTTTGCAAAGACAATCTGTTGGTTAAGGAGGTGATTTCAACAAATCTATTCTGCTGAAACGCCAATGAAAAACCGTCGCACGAATGGTTCAAACTTTAGTCCCGCCCACAAAGGCTCTGATTGGCTCGATCATTTTTCCAAGCTAGAAATCACCGCTGAATAGAGCAACACCAGACTCTGAATCGCTCGACCAAATCTGAAGAGTGGAGGGACGAGATTCAGGAGTCTGGAACCAGGTTATCAGTATTGATAATGTGAGGATATTTTGGGGATGAGTACTGGTGCTTTCAGAAGGTATTTCCACATGAGAACATTTTGATGTGATGTGGATCTGATGGAGAAGATGTGGAGATGTTCAGTGTCCATTTCACTGCAGAACGCTGCAACAGTCAAATAAGTTCAGAAAACTGAAACAGAGAGCTGTAACGCTGCCTGTAAGACCGGGAGAAGACAACGTTTAAGCTTTATCATCATATTACGATAACCAGAATCCCAGAGGATCTCTAGTCTGATATCACAATCAATATCAAACCAATATATCACCCAGCTCTGTATCGGCCCTGAGGAGGAAGGCTTCCTTGAGCTGCTTGTTGCTAAGAGACGGAGGCTGGAGGCGGAACAGACGCCATGTTTGGACCAGCTGACTCCTCATCATGTCCTGAGGCTTCTGACTGAGCTGCTGTCATTACTGTGATGGATGGATCAACACATTACACTGCAGAGGATGAGCAGTGTATGTGTGTGTGTGTGTGTGTGTGTGTGTGTATAGGTCTGTAGCACTGGGCGATGTGGTTAAAATCAATATCACGATAATCATAAAGATTGTTTTTGATATCGATATACTGTATATAATAAACTTAGAATAAACTTTATTTAAAAAGCACTTTTCAAAGTGCTTTACAATTAAAAGGGATAAAAAAGACAAATAAAATGAATTAATAAACGCATACATGGTAAGACAACTGTCGAGTAAAATCCACTGACTTAAAATAGTTTCAGAGACTTTAAGCTACTAACAGAAGAATAACAAAAGAAAACAAAAATCACAAATAAAAGTTTGCTCACATATGCAAAATCATGTTAAATAATCAAATTGATTTTCATGTTAAGTGTGATGTCAAACTAAACTCTGAAAATTTCAAATAATATTCCTTAAAATGTTTCATATCTCATTTTTGAGTTTTTAAATAAAAATAAATCAGTTCAGACGGAAGAATTGTGTGTCATGATTTCCCAAAATTCACCAGATCATCACCATATGATTCACTGACAGATCATAAACCAGAATACTGAATTATTGCCCGGCCCTATAGCATGTAGTTATGCATGTATGTTTATATGTTCTGCATGTACACATGTGCTCTGTCTGCTCTTTCTGCACCGCTGGCTCTTTTGATGCGCAGGAGAATATTCCCCTCAGGCCAGTAACAATCTATTCTATCCTTTTCTCACAGATTGCATCATACCCACCGACTGAGTATTATGGTCCGCTCAGCCCGAAGCGACACCCATCTCACTACTGACAGGCTGAGCTGCTCTTATCTCCAACTGCTGCTGCTTCAAAGCAAACAGCCTGCAATTATCATTAGCGCGTAATGTGTGTGAAGAGGAGGGAGATCCTGTCGAGGCAGCGAAGCGAAGCCTGCGTTCACATCCAGCAGACGCCTGACTCCAAAGATCTCTGCCAGAGACCAAGACAGAAGGAACTAGTGATGGACGATCTGTTTCTCTCCTGATACTCGATACCTGATCTGAGGTTCAGGATCAATACAACCAGGATACGATGTGATCAATAAAAGTTCAGTGACAACAAAGTCTGACTGTGCAGAATTCTGTTTATTTCTGAGACTCAAATCTTTCCAGCGATGCCATTGGCTGCTAGAATGTAAACAACAATTTAAAAATGTCATTACAAAGTGACAATAATATAATTTGGATGGAGAGCTTGTGAAACTGTGATGGTCAAGAGTCTCATTAGTGATTACTACAGCAGAATAACATGGAGCTGATATCACCATTCATGTTCCTGACAGCAGAATAACATGGAGCTGATATCACCATTCATGTTCCTGACAGCAGAATAACATGGAGCTGATATCACCATTCATGTTCCTGACAGCAGAATAACATGGAGCTGATATCACCATTCATGTTCCTGACACAACAGACGGACTAACATGTTCTGTATTGAGATATATTGAATTTAGATGTATCATCCCATCCAATCAGAGGCAGAAACACAGCAAATAGTCAGGAGATAAAGGAACGCAGCAGACTCAAAACCTAATTAATCAACCTAAAGCTTGCTTTATTGGTCAGACATTACATTTACTCAGTAACGCTCTAATCCAGAGCCACTTACAACTAGGGCTGGGCAATAATTCAATATTATCGATTATCGTCATTCAGGGAAATCATATCATGATGATGTGAAGATATTTTGTTATCATGACACAATTTTGTTGTGTAAATTCATGACAACAAGCAAATTGTATTTCAAAACTTAGACAAAATGAGGAATGAACATTTTAAGGAATATTGGTTAATTTCTGTCTGTTTCTGACTGAACTGATCATTTCATCACTGATCCATCTGATTGATTTAGTGTTTAGATAATGTCAGCTTGTTAGCTAGCTAACCATAGCATCTGGTCAGCTAACATCACTGTCTTGTTGTTAACACATCTGATTAGCACACTAGCTAACGTAGCTAGCAGCAGCTAGCGTTAGCGTGTTCACATTAACATCAGTGTGTTTGCTGCTAGTTAGCTAGCTAACAGTTTGTTCAGGTTAACTGAGCTGACTCTTCTCAAGCTACAACTCAGAGTGTTTTGGAGTAGAGACTAGGGCTAAAGACAAGACAGTTTACTGTGTCACAGTAACCAAATCCACCTTATCACACTATTCACTTTTACTGAGAACGTTACTGAATGGATCTACAGCCACACCACAACAAGCTGACTCAGCTGCTCTCTGCTTCTAGCTGCTTCATACAGATTTACACTTTATTAACTAACACACAGTTCTACAGATTTACACTTTATTAACTAACACACAGTTCTACAGATTTACACTTTATTAACTAACACACAGTTCTACAGATTTACACTTTATTAACTAACACACAGTTCTACATGTTCCTCCATCATGAGACTCAGCTGCTGGTAGCAGATTTGTGACCTAATTGTAAAGCCTCTATATATTTCCATCTATATTCCCCTGTAGACTGTCAGGGTGAACCGGTCCCTCCTGTTAACTCTTTAATCCCCTGGCTGGGAAACATCTGGCCTTGGTTGCCAGCAGAATTACACTACAGCCAACGGTCGCACTCAGATGATTAAATCTCCCATGAACACTAAGTGCACTCAGCGCAATACATTAGACACTCAATGATTTATCTGTGGCATGAGAGGCCACCGTGCCGCTCAATATACACTCATCATAACTGTATTGTGCAGCCAGACACTGAAGGGCCGGAGCATGTTAAGCTGCACGGGTTTATGAGTCAGATCCATCCTGAACACACACGACCTTCAACTGTCATCCTGTAAGGTTTGTCCAGCTGTACCATTCTGTACTGATACTGGGCCAAATATGCATGAGGTGCAATCAGAGTCAGTCTCATCTATAGAGACAGCTGCAGTCTATCAGTTCTGATGTGGGAAAACCTGTAACGCTAAAGACGCCGACTTCGACAGCGTAAAACATGTCGTCAGCAGAACTGGCCAATCGGGAGCCGGGGGGGGCAACAGAGCCGCGACAACTCTGACAATAATTTTAGTTATACAACAGTTAGTTCCCATCGAGTAATTTGATTGGACGAGAGGCGTTCCATGAGTGCTGATATACAGTATAACAGCACTGGGACTCTTTACTGTACGTATCACTCCGCCTCACTCCTGTCCTAATGAAACCTTCATCAGGCTGCGCTCACACAGTCTGTCTGTGTGCAGAAAGCTGCCTGGAGCTTCTTTGAGGAGAAATAAAAAACGTCAGCTGATGTTAGCTGAGTAGCTGCTAGCTAACCAGCTGGTTAGCACTTCTAGCAGACAATACAGTGTTGTGCAACAAACAAATGCTGACCAGATATTCCCAGTACACGTCTACACTAAACTCTAAGTTCATTCACACCGAGCAGACAGCGATATGGAGACATCGACCTGAGTTATGAACAGAGAGGAGGACGAGGAGGAAGAAAGAAGCTGAATCCGTCTGTCTAACCTCAGAGCAGCTAGCCTGTAGTGAATCCTGATGGAACTGATTTTGTTGGCGGAGACAAATAAAAGACAAAAATCATCTGTTGTCTCAAATTACCATTACTAGATAAATAGCTTTGTTTATACATCTGTGATTATCTTCGGCCTACGATCGAATCACAGCCTGCTGATACAGAACAGCACTCCCTCTCGTGTGATACTGCTTAAATAATACTTTAATAACATGATATTCCCAGATGTACTGTTAGCTCCCTACTGTGGACTGCATGATGACATCACTGCATGATGACGTCACTGCATGATGACGTCACTGCACGATGACGTCACTGCACGATGACGTCACTGTTGACAGCTGACAGACTCAAACTCAGTAAATCGTGCACTCTGGCATCTTTTTTTTTTGTTTAACAAAATAACTTTTCTTTAAAAAATGTTAAAGTTCTAAAAAATGTATGACAAGAAAAATCACAATTGCAATATTCTGTCAAATAATCACAATTTGATTTTTTGTCAATATCTTTCAGCTCTAGTAATGATTTGTTGTGAGCAGCCTGTCTGTCTCTCTGTCTGCCTATCTGTCTGTCTCTCTGTCTGTCTCTCTGTCTCTCTGTCTGTCTGTATCTGTCTGTCTCTCTGTCTGTCTCTCTACCTGTCTGTCTGTCTCTCTGTCTGTCTCTCTGTCTCTCTGTCTCTCTACCTATCTGTCTGTCTCTCTACCTGTCTGTCTCTCTCTCTCTGTCTCTCTACCTATCTGTCTGTCTCTCTACCTGTCTGTCTCTCTCTCTCTGTCTCTCTACCTATCTGTCTGTCTCTCTACCTGTCTGTCTCTCTCTCTCTGTCTCTCTACCTATCTGTCTGTCTCTCTACCTGTCTGTCTCTGTCTCTCTGCCTGTCTCTCTGCCTGTCTCTCTGCCTGTCTGTCTCTCTGCCTGTCTGTCTCCCATCACTCAGATTACAGTCTGTCTGTCTCTTATTAGCTTCCTACAGTAACAGGAATACAGCTTCTGCTATCAGAGGCTTGTAGCAACACACGATGTCATAACTTGTTAAAATGTAATAAAATCCATCTAAATGGGTACAAAATGTAATAAAACCTGTTGATGTAATGAATTACCAAATAATATAAAAACATTATTACACCGTTACACTAACTGCTTAATCGCTGCTGTCGGGTGAAAACATCCCGTCTCCAAAATGTCAAGTTCTCATGCAGAAAACAGCTTTGATTTTAACTTAACGACCATGAAATCTGAGTTTATTTAATTGGTTTTGAAAACGTTTCATAAACCCGACGGTTGTCGAATTTTCTAAACTCTAAACTCTCTAAATCCAACATTTAAGGAAAACATTTGATGAAAGTTTTGAACATTTATAAAATTAAATATTGAATTAAGTTTTTTGCAACAGTATCAGAGTAGTATTGAAACTTTAGTTATTGTCACACGCTACAATAATACTACTACTACACGCAATACTACTACTACTACTACTACTACTACTTCACAAAAAGTTTTAGAAATGTGTTTCCCAGCAGAAAGGATCAGCTGGAGGAGACAGGACAGGAACAGGACAGTCAGGGTGTGGAGGTCAGAGGTCAGAGGTCAGAGGTCGGATGGTTCAGCTCCCAACTCATGACAACAAGTTTTCATTTACTGAACCGTGAGCAAAACCTGAAGCTAACCTGAAGCTAACAGTTTCAGCTGCTAACCTGAAGCGTTAGCTAACCTTTTCATTAGACCAACATATGGAAATGTCCAGTCCAGTTCCTGCTGTTGGACCAGAATCCTTTACTGGAGGAACCTGGTCTGAACTGGATTCTGATCTGAGATTCATACTTCAGGCTCTCTTCACTAAATGTCCTGAGACATTTGAAACATCTGCAGCCGTCCGCCTGTCGGACTCATCAGCAGAACATCTGATCCAGCCGCCGGTGTGAAGCGAAACAGGCGGCGGCTGTTGACGTGTCGCTCATTAATAATGCACGGTGTGTAAAAGGAGCGTTTATCGGCGGCCGCGGAGCCTCGTCTCTGCGCTCCGCTGAGGGAAACGGCAGCTTGAGTTTTCCTCGCTCCGCTCCCCGAAGCGCCGCCGCTCTTTGTTAAATAACTCAGACAACTGGGTCTGACTTAATTATGAGGCGAGCGGTGACTAACGGGTTCAGACCGTGATGAATGAGACCGAACCGTCCCGCTTCACTCAGGCCGACGTCCGAAAAACAACCGTATTGTCGGCGTCGGATGAAAACTTGTATCTCCAAAATGTCAACTTTTCAGCAACTAAGGACATCAGCCTTGTCCTTAGCTGGACCAGCAGCATTTCTGAGTTTATCCGAAGGGTTTCTTTCTCATCAGCCTAAGTGTCGTAGAACTTTCTCAACCCATAGAGGAGCGTGTTATCTTTCATTTTAAATAAACAAAATCACCAAAATTGGAGTTACATGACAGCAGTACACACTCTGCCACCTGCAGAGACATGTTGAGACACTGTGGTACAGTTACTAATCACTGCTACTCTCAGAGCAGAAATAACATTTGCATTTACAGTCTGATCCAGAGAGACTAGTGAGTGAGCCGGCTGGGGTCGGTGACCTGTTTCCCCTGCAGTGACCTGCAGCCTGGGAGACCCCAAGTTTGAACTTCAATGAGAATGCATGGTGAACTCCAGTTCAGCTCCAGCTGGAGTGAGGAAACAGGATGTGAACTGAACTGGAATGACAGGAAACAGGATGTGAACTGAACTGGAAGGACAGGAAACAGAACTGAATTCCATGAAATTCCATTAAATTCCATTTCTAAGAGAGTTTGTCTTGATATTTCGGCCTGAGATGTAATCTTAGTGATGTGAAATTTGAAAGTGTAATGATTGTAATGTAATGATGATTCGATGCAATAAAAATAATATGAATTGTGTTTTAAGGTTTGAGGCTTCATGTATTACAGCAGAACTGGACAAAACAGGTCTGAGTTTATTTGATAGTTTCATTGTAAACTGTAATAGTTGAAGTTATATCAAATAACACCTGAAAAGCTGAAAGGTTCCTTTAACATTTTATGATATTCAGTATTGATAATATACTGTATACCACTATGTGTAATTTCAGATATATGGTAAAAAAAAACTAAAAAAAAACATGGAATTTCACATAATTTCATTCAACTAAATTAAACTTCCTGACATTCCAATTCAATTCCAATTCTGTTTCCTGAAGGTTTTTTCAAATTCCAATTCCAGTTCCTCAGCTGAATTAGAACTGATGACTTCAGTCATGAGTTGACCCAGACTTTGGTAATCAGAAAGTGCAAAAACATATAAAATCCAGATGTAAACGCATTGAAGATCTGATAATCCAAACCACCTCTGAAAGATCGAGACACATTTGACCTCATAAACAACAAAGTGCAAACAGAGTGAGACTCCCGTCACATACAGGATCTACGAACACGGAAACAAACATTCGTCCACGAATCCAAGCAGGAAACAGAAATCCAACAGGAAGTCTGGCAGCTCAGACAGAAATATTTTGTCTGCAGTGGATTGTCAGGATATGACTGAACATTCAATTCAGTCATCCAGGTAGTAAAATATATATATATATATATATATATATATATATATATATATATATATATATATATATATATAGTAAAAAATAGAAACAAAATCCATTGGACTTAAAATGAAGAGTTGAAGACGTTTTGCCACTCATCTGAGAGGCTTCTTCAGTTCTGCTGAGTGCTGGGAAACTCCCCAGCATTTAAAGCAATATTCCCCTCAGTTTTAACATGGAGTTATTTATTTAAAAACCAGAATATAATCTCCTCATCAAGACCAGATGCAGCTGGACCAGTTTCTAGAGTTTGAATGAGGAATGAACAGATTCAACATCAGATCCTGCTGGAAGACAATAAAGCAGCAACTGGTCCGTCCTCATTCTGCATTTCTGTTCTTGTTTTACACTAAAATTAGTATTTAATAATAAAAGTAGATCCGGTCTCCCCAACAGGAACTATCTCTCCTAAATGGTATCCCTCCTCTGTGTTCTCTACTATCAATAAAAAAGCTGTTTGGTGAGATTCTGTTCTGAAGCGTCGGACCAACAGTCAGCTGGACTCACAGCAGCAGATCTGATGCTGAATCTGTTCACCAACGAGTTCAATGTCAGTTTCCATTCAAATGAATGGGAAGAAAAAATCTGAACGCTACAAACTGGTCCAGCTGCATCTGATCTTGGTGAGGAGATTATATTCTGGTTTTATAATAAATAACTCCATGTTCAAACTGAGTGGAGAGTTGATTTAACCTGTGTGGCTGGTTCACACCATGAAGTCACGTGATTTTGTTTCTATTTTACAGCAGACGAGGAGTTTACTGTCAGTTTTAAGACAAAAAACAATATTAGGAGAGGAAGTGACAGTGTCGGATGTCAGTGTAAATACTGGAGATGCATTTTAACATCAGAGTCTAATCCAGCTGCATCAGATCTGAACACCATCTGGATAGGAGACGCATGTTAAAGCAGGTGGAGCAGACTCTTCAGCAGGACTCACGACTCTTTAATCTGCATTTCTGAGTGAAAAATCACTATAATATTCCTATAGGGATTTATAATGTAACTTTATTTAACTCTACATATCACTGATCATATACTGTAACTGTACTTAACACTGCACATTGCACATATACACTACCAGTCAACAGTTTGGACACACCACATTTTTCTTTATATTTACTATTTTCCACATTTTAGAATAACAGTAAAGACTCAAAACTATGAAATAACACAAATGGAATTATGCAGCGACCAAAAAAGTGTTAAACAAATCAAAACTATCTTATATTTTAGATTATTTGCCTTGATGGAAAGGCAAAGGCTTTGGAAAGAAATTCATACATAGGATCAACTTCACTATTTATATTTGACTAAGAAACTCATTTCAAGCATTTAAGCAGAAACCTTTAGATCAGAATGCTTTAAGAGAATGAAACAGGACATTCAGTCAGGAGGGTCAAAACTGTTGACTAACTTTTGCACCAAGAGAAATGACTTGTACATTGTATTTGACGAATAAAGTTCTGATTCTGATTCTGATAATGTGTCTGTGATACTTAATATTAGGTTTATAGTAACTGTACTTTACTATATTTTTTATGTCCTGTGGTATTACTGTAGTATTTTCTCTGGTATCATCTCTTAACCCACAGCAGCTGCATGATAGTTTAATTTGTTGCTGTGATATTTGTATAGTATCCTTCTAAATGTTATTATAGGATTACTATAGCTGCTTTTCATGAAGGTTCAGCTGTGGCCGGGATCGAACCTGTGAGCAGGGAGGGGTGATAACTGAATATTATCATATATGGTCTTTCAGTGAATCATATAGCGATGATGTGGTGATTTTGGGGAAATCATGACACAATTCTGCTGTCTTAACTGATGAGAACAAACTCATTTTATTTAAAAACTGACAAAATGAGGTATGAAACATTTTTAAAGGAATAGGCTATGATTTGAGAATTTGAGAGTTTTGTTTGACATCACACCTAACATTACCATTCAGTTCAATGGGATGAGCATCAATCTGAATGTCTAACATGTGATTTTGCACACATAAGCCACGATATATATACATATACTGTATATTGATATCGGGAAAAGTCCTTGATTATTGTGATATTGATTTCAACACGATCTAAGACAAACAGGGGAAACACATTTTTACAAAGTTTGGCACCACATGGTCTTTAACCAGCAGGACACCAAACCAAGAAACTGAGACGGCCTCAGGCTCTGGATTCAGAGCAGACACAGTGAAAGGTCAAAGTTCAAGGATCAAGCGGAAGAGTTTTGTTTTACTGCTGCAGGACATCTGGGAACAGATCTTCCTGCAGAGTCCCATCATCTCACCAGGTCTTTCTTGGAAAAGAGAGACAAGCTGGTGAAATAAATGTCTTGCAGCAGCTTCTCGTCTCTCGGCCTCCGGCGCTCCGGTTCAGCTTCCAGAGCAGAGCGGTGACGACAAGACGCTTCAACAGCCGACTTCTGTCCATTTCAACAACAAACTTCATCACAGATAATAACCCATATCTGTGCAGTAGGGCCGGGCCATGTTGCAAATATAATAAGAGCAAATATCACTATATTTTTGACCCCATACCTCGATATTGATAATGTGAGGATATTTTGGGGATGAGTCTGGTGCTTTCAGAAGATATTTACACATGAGAACATTTTGGGACGCGAACATCAGCAGGCTGATGTGGATCTGATGGAGAAGCAGGTCGAGGTGTTCAGTGTTCATTTCACTACAACCTACAACATATTTAAACATAGTCTGAATAAATGTCTCATTTCTAATCAAGTTTGTCAACATGAATCATAACACTTATTTGTGTTACAGTGCTTTGGCGTGTTTGCATGTAAAATGCTGCCTGCTCTACATGTTGCTTACATGTTGGTGGTGTGCCAGCTGGTGTTTGTCAGACTGACTCATATCTGTTCAGTCGTCTATCTGTTCTGTATCTGCATCCATACAAATGATTGCATGTTGTGTTTTTATATGAACTTTTAACTTTAGTTTCTGGCTATAATACCATCTGGCCACAGGGACTGCAGCTGAAAATTAGCACTGTCCCTGTTTAAAAACAAATCAATAAATGAATGAAATGAAATATCCACGTTACTTATTACCGATTACACATTACTGATTACTAATGATCATTACTAATTTGCAAAATGTTCTTGTGTGTAAATATCTTCTGAAAGCACAAATCCTCATCCCCGAAATATCGTCACATCATCGATATCGAGGTATTCGGTCTAAAATATTGTGATATATGATTTTGTCAACATCGCCCGGCCCTAGTCTGATGTTATCGATCAATATCATATTGATATATTGCCCAGCTCTACTGTGCACAGGAGCCAATATTGCACCAATACAAAGCAGATAATACAGGAGTCCTGTCTGTGGCTCGGATCCAAACCGGACCGGCCTGCAGGGAAGATCCTCCACAAAACGAGGAGGATCCTCCGTGCTCCAGCTGCAGCACATCACTTTCATCCTGATGATCTGATGAACATCATCTGCTTTTCACTGATATGATGCTGCATGTTACCATGACTCCCTGAGCAGAGCTGCTGCTGAATCAAAAGGAGAATAAACTGACCTGCAGTCAGCGGCCAGCACAAGGCTGACACACACCAATATGAACACAAATCATTCTATTATTAGGATAAAAACTGATTTCTTAACGGTTTCCCCTCTTTAAAGGCCTCGTCCTCACACAACACACCGGGCTGATGCTACTTGCTGTGATGCAGAATATGAATTTACACCATAAACATTAATGCAAGACTATAAAAATGTAGTAAAACTCTATTCTGCCATGAAAACAGGAGTGTAGAGTGACTTCAGATGGGTTTCCCTGTCTGTCTCGACACAATACAGGAATGAACGGAGCGTCTGTGTCAGCTGTCACTACTGACACACAGACATCCCGCTGCATCTGAACCACCGACTGATCTGAAACGACGACAACCGACAAAATACTGAAACCGACCGAGTTTAACGGGGAAATAAACGAAATAAAACGCGTTTTAGCGGCGGCTCGTCCTGCGCTGCCGCCGGGCCTGCTCCGGACCCGCCGTGCGTTTTTGCACAAACCGACGTTTTTTCTGTCCGGTGTCTTTTGTCTGCGTGTTTTTTCGGTGATATTTTCTCCGTTAAACGGCTGTGCGTCCCGGTGAACGGCCGTTTAACACGGAAATCTGCTGGATGCTTCACAGCCTGCAGCCGTTCCTCCCGCTGCAGACAGACAGGCGGGCTGACCGGGGGACGGCGAGCTTTACCGTTAACCGGAGCTTTGGCTGGGTGATGTGCTGGTGTGTGCAGTGTGTGTGTGTGTGTGTGTGTGTGTGTGTGTGTGTGTACCTGGTCCAGCGGCAGGTTGGTGATCTCGCTGACGGGCTGCAGCAGACTGGATCCAGTGCAGGCCGGAGATCTGCTGCCTTCAGCGGCCATGGTTCAGTCTGAGCTGCTGCCTCCTCCTCCCTCTGCTCCTCCTCCTCCTCCTCCTCTTCCTCCTCCTCCCTCTGCTCCTCCTCTTCCTCCTCCCTCTGCTCCTCCTCCTCCTCTTCCTCCTCCCTCTGCTTGTCCTCTTTCTCCTCCTGCTGCTCCTCCTCCTCCTCCCTCTGCTCCTCCTCCTCTTCCTCTTCCTCCTCCCTCTGCTCCTCTTCCTCCTCCTCCTCTCTCTGCTCCTCCTCTTCCTCCTGCTCCTCCTCCTGCTCCTCTGCTCTTCCTCCTCCTCTTCCTTCTACTATCCTTCCTCCAATATCTCCTGCTCTTCTTCCTCCTCCTCCTCAACCTATCTGTCTGTCTTCCTCCTCCTCCTCCTTCTATTCATCTTCTTCCTCCTTCTGTCCTCTTCCTCCTGCTCTTCCTCCTCCTATCCCTCCTTTTTCCCCCCTCCTCTTCCTTCCCCTTCTATCCTCTTCCTCCCTTTCTTCTTCCTTCTCTTCCTCCTCCCCTTCTCCTCTACATTTTATCCCCATTTATATTTGCAGGAATAGAGTTTTCCACATTTTGACCCTGACATGAATCATTATTAGATCCTTAATGATCTCTGTGGGGAAACTGGGTCGCTGCTGCAGCAGAGAGAAGCTTAGGGAGAAGAAGAAGAAGAAGCAGTATAATAAAGAAAATAATTACAATATTTTGAAAATGATCCAGCAAATAAATCAATAATTTAATAGCATCATCGCTGACAGATTTGCAGGTGCAGGTGCAGGTGCAGGTGGAGGTGCAAATGTGCATCACTAGCATTTCACATTATGGGGAATATGAGGTTTATGTGATGATGCAGAAATGTGTCCAGCGGTGGAAATGTGCTGCTGACATCATCAGGTGAACAGATGGAGGAAACATGCAGAAATATGTTCAGAGTGTCGGCCGTCACCTTCAGGACAGAAATGAGACCATAATGCAAATGTGCATTGTTAGCATTAATGATATGCAAGATATGTAGAGGAATCTGTGCAGGTCATGTGCAGAGATGCAGGCCAATGGAAATACAGACATGAAGTCAAACCTGTATGACCTAAACTCATAGTAGACATCGTAGTAAGTGAGATCAGACTGATGTAAGTTATATGAGGAGAGGGTGTTTTAAGGAAAAAAGAGGCATAAATTAATGCTTTTCTGAAAATAAAATAAATTTTGGTTTATATTGGTGTTTGTTTGCTTTCTGATGATAGACCATCCAGATTTCAGTCCTGCAGAACACACAGACCAAAGTTAGCATATAGCCTAGCTACAGATCTGTTCTCACTTATTTGGATTTTGAATTAAATGTATAACATAATAATCCAAGTGTTGACATTTGACATAACTTTCTATTTCTGTCAAAACAATAAAAAGTGACTTGATTCAGGGTCACAAAATTGACAAAACAGGCCAAGCTAGCGGTAGCACCCAGTATCATCCTGTGAATCCCGCTTTAAAATGCCAAATAGATTCTGTGCACCTTTACGTGGTACGATTACACAAAACTCTCCAAATTCAGACAATATATATATAGAATATATGCTTTTGTCTCATTATGTGACCGACTTTTGTTAAATGTAGTTAGCCAGTTAGCATTTCAGTGGGTGAAGAATAGGATTTTAACAGTCATGGGATTGTTTCTAAACAGTAACAACACAATATGTGACAGAAAAGACAAACATGTCGAATTTATTGTCAGAATACATGAAAAGTACGAGAGACTCAATAGGAGAAGAGAAAAGACGTGAATGTAGGAAATAAATGTATCTTTGTCTAACAAGAAGGGCTGGACTAGGAAATGAACATCTTGATAGTTATTTCATCTTTGGCTCGTGCCGGGTGCGTACCGGTGCGTACGTGTTCCGTCCAACTTCCGGGTGTGAGTTTGTTTTGGTTGTCTTGGTAGCCGCTGTACACACCAAGATAACAAGCTAACAAGCTAACAAGCTAACATGTCTGCCGCGGAGGACGACACCGAGCTGCGGGATCTGCTGATCCAGAACCTGGAGAACAACGGAGTGCTGAACAAACTGAAGGTTTGAGTCTTATTTCCATATCGGTCACGGTACAGATCCGTTTAACTGGCGCGCGCTGCATCAGCTGACTAGACTAGCTACAGTAGCTGGGCCTAGCTAAGCTAATGTCAGCTAACTAGCTAACGTTAGCCAGGCTCCTGTCTGTTGGCTTTAGCTAACATTAGCTACATGGTAAAGTTACTGGAGCAAAACTTCACTTTAATGATGCTTGCGCCAAGTGATGTTACTGAGAGTGATTTCGACAGTTCCAAAACAAAGAGGTTTAGATGTCTTCTACAGCTAGCTAGCACACCTAAGTTAGCTATTCTGTCGTAGGCTAACGTTGTGGTTTCCAGCTAGCTAACTCTCCCACTTTATTCAAGTTTAATTTAGCACTTAGCCCTATGTGAGCTCTTCTCTCAAATATGGAGTTAACATCTTGCCAACATACAATAAAAGATCTATAATGGACCAAAGAAGAAAAACAGAGAGTGCTGCAAAAATGGTGCAAAGTGTCAAAAAAAAAAAAAAACTTCCAAAGAAGCTGCTGTTTGGTTTGGAGTGTAACTGAATAAGTGAAGTCCAAGGCACTCTTCTTTGAAAAACTTTAAAAAGCCTTTATTTTGAAGGTTTTCACCGAGGAGGAGAAGAGTGCCTTGGACTTTTGTTTCATTAGATCTTTAATTGTAATGTTCCCTTCTCATGGGAAACATACGACCTGATTAGAACCTGACTCAAGACTTGGTGTGCTGGAAGTGAAGAGTGACTGCTTATATTTCATTAAAGTTCACCAGTCATGTTCTATCAAGTGTGTGTGTGTGTGTGTGTGTGTGTGTGATCCCTAATGAGCATTAAACTGCCAGATATTTGACAGGACTTTGGTGTGACAGTGTTGTGTTTGTTTCCTAAAGGCTCACATCAGTTTCTTCTCTTCTCTCCCCTGCAGGCAGAGATGCGAGCTGCGGTGTTTCTGGCGATGGATGAGCAGGACAAGGTGGAGGTGAGTGTTGGAGTCAGCATCAGCTTCTGTCTGCCGTCAGCACGAACCTGCTCATGTTAACTTCCACTTCTTATTCTCGTTCTCCTCCTCAGAACAAAACTCCGCTCGTCAATGAAAACCTGAAGAAATGCCTCAGTACCAGAGAAGGTGAGTGGATCTCTGCCGGCCGCCACAGGTCGGCTGATAACCAGACACTTTATATCTGGCTCGTAACCAACCGACTTCGGCTGGTAAACAGTGAGCTGGCTAGTGAGCTGTAGGATTTACTGGTGAACAGAAAGGTGAATTCTCGTCCCTGCTTCCCTCACTGCAGTGTTCCAGGTGAAGGAGGGTTGGTATCGCTGTCTGGTCCAGCCGGCCTGATCAGCTGAGGGTTGATGCCTTGCTCAACAGGCACACGGTCAATAGTTTCTCGTTCACTCCATCATTTTCCTCAGGTGACGTTCTGGTCTGCAGCAGCTGAACATCAGATGTCATGTCGGGTCAGTTTGCTCTGCAGGAGGTTTTCTCCCCGCTGATTTTCCATCCAGATGTTTTCTGTTTGAACTGTCTGGCTGCAGAACAGCTGCTGCTTGGTGAACATTTTTATCCTCAAGCTGTGATCAGACTGGAGCGTCGCTGCTAACAGAGAGTGCATGAGGTCAAAGGTCACAAGGAGCGTGACATCATTCTGGTTGCTATGCAACACAAAGTCTGACAACAACATGCAAGCTATCTAATTAGCATTAGGCTATACGTCATTTGGCCTAATTAATCGAGGCTGATATGATGGCGGCCATTTTAAATGATCTAATCTCATCCAGTGAACTCGGCTCTTTGAACGCAGCTGGCTGATGATTTATCAAACGTCTATTTTTATTTTATCTCCTGTTTTGAAACAAAGGGAACATGACTGGGGAGTCTAAACTGTGATCAGTCACATGATTGGCTGCTCGGCTCCAACAGCAGCTTCAACTGCAGCTGAGCAACAGATAACAACTGAAGGAACAGAAACATTTCTTCACATGGAAGACAAAACTGCCAGAGTCTCTATGATGGGAGAACATTTCAGATAACTTAAATGTGCAAAAAAGCTTTATTTACAATTAACTTTATTATTTTATTTACAATCACATCTATAGCCCATTTTGCATCATGCGATATAGGTATATAACTAATTTCATTGTGTAAATTATTCAAAATGGCAGGATATGATTTCTTCTTCCCTGTAAAGAGCCTCAGCCTGTGATTTCCCTCTCAGAGCCAAACGGCCGTGAGAACAAATCACAACTAAATCTAAAATATTCTCCAAACTGCTAAACTGAAACTAATCCCTGCTGGACTGAACCTGTTTCAAACACCTCAGGATCTGGACTTGTCTCATCATAACAGCTCCTTGATCCATCTGCTCCTCTGGAAGGAAGGAGCAGCTGTCTGGTGATGACGGGTTTTCACTGATATTAGAAGTAGACTCGCTGGAGGTTGTAAGTCTCTCAGATCCTGCAGTTCCACCTGGTTCAGGTCTCAGTTCGTCCCTCTCACCACAGGAGGGAGCCGTGGACCGAATGTTGCTCTGAAGAAGTCTGACTGCACTCTGAACAAAGAGGGTTCTGTATAGCACCAGAAAAAGCTCTTTAATGGTTTCTACCATAGCAGAACCCTTTATGGTGCCGTAAAGAACCGTTAAGAATGTATGAAACGTCCCAGTCCAGCTGTATTAAAATAACTTTTTAACAGCCATGCAGTGTTCTTTACTCTGATTTATCAAATTATTCATTTTAACAAATCAGACGGTTCTTTGAGTCGTTTTGGTTCCATGTAGAACCAGTAAGCTAACTAAAGAACGCTTGAAGAACCCTCCTTTTTCAGGGTGAAGCAGGTGCTGCCTCAGACATTGAGATTAACAGCAGGAGAATCACCAAAACTAAAACCAGTCACTCTGATATAAAAGCTTCTCATCCAGGGCTGGGTACTGATGTCTTGTTTTTAAACTGTTAAACTAAGTTTGTACATGAATGCACAGTAAAATTCAGTTGCACTTGACATTCTTGAAGTAGCTCTAAATGTGACGTTTTGTTCTGGCTGGTTTGTTTCCCATCAGGCCATCTGGTCGCCAGTCTGATCATCGACTTCCTGCAGGTCTTCAGTCTGGACTTCACGCTCGCCGTCTTCCAGCCGGAGATCAACTCAGTGAGTTTCCAACTGCTGCTGTCTGCTGAGGGGCGAGGGGGGGAAATACAAACTCTGTTGTTTAGGACAGTGGTGCTCAATGTGGGGTCCGGGGACCACCAGGGGTCCTTGAGGGGGTTCCAGGGGGTCCCCCAGCAAACTGATGAATTGTTAAACATTGCCATTATTTAATTTACAAGAAGTTAACACAATTAGAGAATGTATTAGAATGACTGTTCTGATCATAGTTTCTCTGTTATCTCTCTACCTGCAACACAGACAGTCATGGAGTTCTGGACAAAATCATCTGACAATAAAAATATTCTCAGATTTGGGTCCGAGAGACAAAATCTCATCAAATGGGGGTCTGTGGCTCTAATGTGGACTAAATTAGGGTCCCGGTCTGGATATGGAAAAGGTTGAGAGTCACTGGTCTAGGAGACGGTTTTAGATTTCGCTCTTCAGTCTGGATCGGTCTCTTCCTGTGTGGAGCAGATTTCCCACCAGTGAACAAACTGACAGCAGAATTTAACCTGCCAAGTGCAACTTTAAGGACCGAATCAAAGATCACACCAAGATTCTTGCCTTACACTGATCCATCAGAACACAGACAGAGTTACCGCTGATAGATGTGTGTGTGTTGGTTTGTTGTGAGCGTCAACATGGCGGCGAGGCAGAAGAACAGGAAGCTTTGCTCATAACGGAGCTGCTTGATAGAAACAGACTCTACTGTATAAACTCAATCAGAAACTGATCTGAAAACCTCCACCAGGCTTTCTCTGGTTTATCTTTGTTTCGGTCAGACCGTCGTCTCTGTGTTCGCCGCTAGTTTCTACAGAACAAACGTAGGAACGCCTCTGATTGGCTGAACCCGTCCGGACAGACACAACGGATCAGACAAAGCTGTTTATCATGATTTTGTCCAAATAGAAGATATTGTGATTTAGTCTTGTTCAGCTGGAGAAAGCCTCTCCTCTTCATCGTCCTCTGACTCCAGGTGTTTCTGTCCTCCCTCCCTGCAGCTGAACGGTCTGGACAGCAGGGACCAGGTCTGCAGAGAGCTGGGCTTCTCCGAGACCGAGGTGAACAGGAACTCTCCTCTGCTGCTGGAGCTGGCCAGGAGAGGAAGACACAAGGACAAGTCGGCCATCTTGAGCGAGGTGAGGCTCCGCCGCAGGGCCGACACGATGAGGCTCGAGTCCCGAGGGAAGTCAGCGGTTCAGAGGTCGGCAGGAGGATCAGATTCAGTTCCTAGATCAGCAACATTACAAGACATGACTTGGACTCGAGTCACAGTTTGATTTGCTTGAGACTTGACTTGATGCATGAAGAGAAGACTTGAGACTTGACTTGACTTGGGTTCTGGTGACTTGGGACTTGACTCTGACTTGTACTTTGATGACTTGAAAAGGTTTCTAAAGTCTTGACTTGAGATCTTGTGTTTGTGTAAATGATTTAGATTGAAAGTAACTGTTACCATGAAAGTGCAGCAAAATAATTTTGTTTCCCATGTCAACAAGGCTAATAATCATGATTTGTAATGAGATCATTTTAGCAATAATCATTCAGCCTTAACCTGTAGAGTTTGGGGATTTTTATTTGACTTCCATGTGCGTCAGCTCCCCGTTTTGTAGTGATAAAATGCTAAAACTGCTTTTCTTTGGAAACTTTACTATTATAAAAGTCTCATTTTGAACACCAGCTCTAGTTGTGTGTGGGTTGGTGTGGGGTTATAGGTGTGTGGGGTTTATGAGAATATTTCCCCTGTCTCATTTGTTTTCTGGCTGTGTCGGCCCACTGCTGTATTAATGTCGTTAAAATTAATGTCATCTTAATTTCTCTATTGTCTTCTCTCTCTTTATGTGAACCTGACCCACTGATCTGTCAGCAGGGAGACAAGCCTGCACATATTCCCAAGGTGAGGTGTGTGTGTGTGTGTGTGTGTGTGTGTGTGTGTGTGGTTCAGCCCTGCAGGGTGTTATCTGGGTCAGCAGACAGCAGAGTGACGTTAGAGTGGAACTACTCAGATGAATGAGGCAGAGCGTGGGTTTCCTGTTGATCAGTCTGCCTGTCCCGGTTCTGCTGTGAAGCAGCAGAGACTCTCATGGCTCCAAGATCACTATCAGGACTAATACTAACTAGTAATACTTTTCACATCACTATCAATATACATACTAACTACTAATCATCTTCAGATCACTATCAATACTAATACTAACTAATAATACTTTTTTATTATTTATTATTAAACCTTTATTTAGACAGGCAATCTCACTGAGACACGGGGTCTCGTTCTCAAGAGAGACCCGGTCGGCAGCAGCAGCAGTACAGCACAAAGTTACAGACAGACAGGACATTCACCACAGAGACAAGATAGATCACAATCATAAAAGTGATAAGTGCAAAAGTGCCAAAGTGGTAGCCAGATTTTAGGCACTATGTACAAGAACAAACCCCCACAGACGCTCTCTCCATATTTCTTAGAAGTAGTTTAAAATCCCCGAGGGGAGTCGATGACAAATCCATCAGAACAATGTGACAGCGACTCTGACAAAATGACTGTTGGCATGAAAGGAAAACTCAATACTTTACATTACTGAAGTTATCAGCCATTTTCAGTCCATAACTATGGACTCAAAACATGTTAAAGGTTGTATTATTATAATTTATTTTTTTAATGAGAAATGAACATGAAGTAACAATTTTTTTTTTCAAAATGGATATGTAGCATTTTAGATGTATACTGCTGTCAGTATTATTGCTTTTACATGAACCTTCTTCCCTTTTTGTCCCCATATAGGAACTTTCCCCAAAACAGACCGCAGACGCCAGGAAGAAGTTTGATTCTTACGACAGGGTGAATGTCCAAAGCCTTAAACTGTGTGTGTGTGTGTGTGTGTGTGTGTGTGTGTGTGTGTGTGTGTGTGTGTGTGTGTGTGTGTGTGTGGGTGACTTTGGTTGATCTAATCAGTCGTCTTCTGGCCAATCACAGCCCGGTTTGTTGAGGTGTTGATGTGTGTCTTTCTCTTACAGGACAGAAGCGGCTCGGTTGGACAACAAGACCTGAAATCTGTCTTCGCAGATCTGTTCCCCAGTTTTAGCAAGTAGGTCTACAGCAGTATGATAGATAGATATGATATTAAGATATGTATGCAAACAAACAATTAGGTAATTTAATTGTGTAGTATGTGTTGTTAGCATGTAGTAGGTAGTTTGGGTTCATCTGATCTTGGTTTTTGCAGGTGAATACCAATGCTTTGTTCTGATCCAGTATCTTTAAAACTGATCATTTTCATGGCAAAGTATTCAGTGTTTCCTCCAGAATTTTCTGCTTGTCAGGTTGGAAAAGCTGACACTAAACTCTAAACTAAACTAAAGTAAAACTCTCCACTGAAAGAAGGCTTCCCATAGACAGCCAGTGTAGCACTGATCAGTTGTACAGTAATGCAACATTAGTCTAGTTGTCACCATGCAGTGTGTTGTCTGTCTGTGACCTGCAGGAACATGCTGGAGAGGTTCATCAGTGATGAGCTCAGAGCTGCAGACAAATCCTTCAGTAAAAGTAAGTTTGGAGTAGTATTTTAATTAATACTACTACCTTCTACTGTACAGTGAGTGTTTTTAGTTCCTAGTTATGACTGCCCTAAAGATGCGTTCAGATTACGGGCTACAAAAGCTTCCAGTCTGCTGTACGAGCCACATCGTCGCCAGGGGAGCAGCAAAGTGCTGCTGGGTGTTTAATATCATACTGTGGTAGCTTTGTTTTTCCTCGTTTTGATTTTATTTGTTTTATTTGGCAAATAATCGTTCTTGTTAATTGAAATAATTCATCAAGTAAATAACAATAAAGTAAATACTAGGACTGCAAGCAGTCATGGACGGGGCCGGCCGGATGCAGCGTTAAGAGGAAAAAGAGAGTTACAGCAAACAAAGCACATTTACTCAGGATCACCAGGAACTCACAACCTTTGACACCAAGAGCAAGTCATGAACTTGTTGAGCTATCTGTCTGTTGATCTGTCTGTGGATCTGTCTGTGGTTTGAAGAGAGGAGGTGGCACGCTGTGACTGAGGCAGCCAGCAGGGGGCATGATGAGATCTGTCCATCCATATTAAGGCAGATTTCAAACTAGTGTCAAATATTCAGTTTTCAAGATAAGATTCTGAGAATGTGCGTACTTTATCTAGAAAACAGAGATGTCTGTAATTTTGTACATTTCATCTACCAAGACAGAATATTTTCTATTTTTTACATGAAGATTGGACCTTAAAAATGCACAATATGTGTATATATATTTTTTAAATTATGTCTGCAGTTGGTTCTTATGGTCATAATCCTCTTGTTTCTCCACAGCGGTGGACTTCCAGGAGTTTCTGGGGTTGTATCAGCGTCTCTTCGCTCAGTGCAGAAGCGTGGTGAGATTCAGACCGTGATTTATTGCTTTGTCATGTTGATTCCAGACTGTCATGGTGTTTTCCTAAAGCCTTCATGTACTCTATAAATCTATTATGCAGCTATTAATATTTGAAAAGTATCAGCTGTCCTAAGAATTGTTTGATTTGATAGTTTCCTCTAGAGCAGTTTGTAACTTTGTTTTGAAAAAGATAAAAATACTATCAGCATTAATTCTATTGCAGATCAAATTATCTGATGTTACACTTGAGTGAACAGTCCACTCTACAGGTATCCAACCATCATGTGGAGTCCTGAGTTATTCTAAACGTCTAGTTGGCTGCTAAAACACTGAAAGTGGCCGGTGAATTTTCTTAAACCCATCAGCTTCTATGGCTTGTGGATATCCAGTATGTGTTTCCGGGCCTGGTGGTGTCTAACGGTGTCGTCCTTCCTCAGGTGGTTCAGGACTCTGCTGAGCTCAGCCATCCTCCCAGCCGCTTCACGGAGGAGAAGATCGCCACATCGCTCGCCAGTAAGGTGCGTTTGGTTAAACCGCCCGACGTTAGAGTCCAAGTGTCAGCTGTCTTTCATCACCGCCTCTGTTGCCGTGTCATGAAATAACTCCTTTAATCCCCTGTGTACCGCCATATGATCTCTATTTATCCCCATTTCTGAATTTATTTTGCTTTGTGTTTTTACACTCTAACGATACCTGTAATCATTTGTCTGTCCGTTTTCATGTCTGAAATCCATTTTTAAACCTTTATTCCTCTTTTCCGCTAAAAGGACAACATAGGGCCCTACAGCTGAGGCTTTACTGTTGCATGCAGGAGTGCATCATGGGAACTGAACTTAAACTGTTAAACATGATTGGGATGTTATTTTCTCAACTGCTTTGAGATTTTATATTCAAAAAAATACAAAGGTCTGGGTAACACTTTGCTTGAAGTGTTGCTCATAACGCATTATAAGGCTTCATAAGCACATGAGAATATTATGAGCGCAGTAACGTTACACTCATCGTATGTCGGGGTTAAGGTACAGCGAGTCGGTCATTATCACAAAATAAGTCTCAACAGGTGAACCAAGACCCCAACGTGAAGCAGAGGCTCGCTGTACATTATCCTGCTTATTACACAGCTATTTACCAAAGACATCAATTATTTGACACAAAATGTTGATTTAAAATTATTTTTCTACAAGCTAAAACAATTTGCTAGCTTAACATGCAGTAACCAAGCAGTGATGCCTTTTGCCGCAAGAGGCACCAGTTAGTTAATTTGATTAAAAATCAATAAATTGCACAGGACTATTCAGAAATAACAGACCTCAGAATGTCTTCATTGGCCAATCAGAATTGAGTATAAAGCAAAACAAAACAAAGTCATTTAATAATATGCTGTAATGCACACACTGTTGTACATGTCTTAATGCATTACAGAGTAGTGCCTGTAGTCTTAAAATATGACTGGCTTCATGAAAGAAGTGAAGTGTCACCAAGGTTTGCGCCGTGATCTCTCTGATACCAGATCCAACTTCCTGCAGTAATGATGCAAGAGAAACAAATCTGCTGTAACATTTGCAAAGAATCAAGTCCGAATGGCTTTTTAAGACTCTGTTGATGTTAAAAGAACGCTTTGTTTCCATGCTGTCTGAGGCAGGAAGAAGAGGTCAGTAACCTGTAGTTGTCTTGTAGTTTGCCTCAAACCCAACGCTCTGCTTTAGCAAGCTGCTGCTCTGTGGTTTCTAGAAGCTGATAGTCACTGTGTGGTCTCTAGAAGCTGATAGTCACTGTGTGGTCTCTAGAAGCTAGAAGTCACTTTAAAGTTTCTAGAAGTTAAAAGTCACTTTAAAGTTTCTAGAAGTTAAAAGTCACTTTAAGGTTTCTAGAAGCTGATAGTCACTGTGTGGTCTCTAGAAGTTAGAAGTCACTTTAAAGTTTCTAGAAGTTAAAAGGCACTTTAAGGTTTCTAGAAGCTGATAGTCACTGTGTGGTTTCTAGAAGTTAAGTCACTGTGAGGTTTCTAGAAGCTGATAGTCACTGTGTGGTCTCTAGAAGCTAGAAGTCACTTTAAAGTTTCTAGAAGCTGATAGTCACTGTGTGGTTTCTAGAAGTTAAGTCACTGTGAGGTTTCTAGAAGCTGATAGTCACTGTGTGGTTTCTAGAAGTTAGAAGTCACTTTAAAGTTTCTAGAAGTTAAAAGGCACTTTAAGGTTTCTAGAAGCTGATAGTCACTGTGTGGTCTCTAGAAGCTGATAGTCACTGTGTGGTTTCTAGAAGTTAAGTCACTGTAAGGTTTCTAGAAGCTGATAGTCACTTTAATGTTTCTAGAAGCTGATGGTCACTTTAATGTTTCTAGAAGCTGATGGTCACTTTAATGTTTCCAGAGTCTGATGGTCACTGTAAGGTTTCTAGAAGCTGATAGTCATGTTAATATTTCTAGAAGCTGATGGTCACTGTAAGGTTTCCAGAATCTGATAGCTGCCTTGTCACTCTCATGCCCAGATCCCCAGGTATAAAGGCCATAAGCAGAGAGGACAGGAACAGAGAGCTGCCAAGGTAAATAGCATGAAGAGTAGAGTAGATGTATTAGCAGCTCAACCGTGGGAATGTCAGTACTGTGCTGTCAGTCACTGTCACAACAAAAATCACTTGCTGCCTAGTGGTGAAAACAGAGTGAACAGAGAGTGAAAACCAAATCTCTGATAATTAATTTGATAATTTCCAGGCTTTGAAAAGTTTGTGAATTGTCCAAAAAGGTAAAAGCACAGTAAATCTTATTCAGTCCCCATACCAATGACTGCACGTTTTATTTAGATGTGGAGCCACTTTCATTTCACAAATTGTGATATTACTGGGGAGAACAATCATCTATAGAATAGTATGGCCTAGTTGAGTCTTATTGCCCTATACGCTATTAGCAGACATCATACTGAACACTGACCTAAATATTCAAATCCTTTTGAGAAATTAAGATGTGGAAAAAGGGGGTAATTTAGATAAAGAGAGTGTGTAGGAAGATGATGTGTATTCCCACAGTGCTCAGTCCCATGGTTGACCTGATTTGCTGTTGCTGTTAAACCAATGAGCTGGCTGTCTCAGTGATATTAATCATACACGCACATACAGATAAATGCTCTCCACTGCTGAGATTCACCACAAATGTACCTCATGTGCATGTCTTACTAACTATTCCACTAGGGCTGCACAATTAATTGTAGATAACGGTATACTGTGATTTTATGTGTCCATGATTTTATGATTGTGTGATTCTGCAATATATTTCCAATTCCCCTGACAGTCCCAGTGTGGTATATCAAGTGCTTCCATCACTCCTGACCAATCACATCCCTTGAATGCTCAGTGTGCATCATGTGACGAAAACCAAAGTTCAGATGGAGAAGCAGCAGAGAAATCTTACATAGAGCTGAGGAATAACGGAGCGATGAGCAAAGTGAAAAAGAACGGATCAGCCCGACGTTGGAGAAAAAAGTTTTAGTTCCTAATAGTGGATCATTGTCTGGCATCTGGAAAGTAATAAAGTAATAACGCCCCAAAGTAATAACGTAGTTATTATTTATCATTGCATTCAGTAAATGCCAATTTAGTAAATAAGGACACAATAACAACAGTAAGACAGTAAGAGTGAAAACAAGACTTTCTACCTGCTGCTACTTTTAGAAATACTGCACTGAAAAAAGTGAAAATAAGTTGCAAAAATGTAATAAGATTCTGAATCTGAGACAAATAAGCATGATTAATAATTGTGATCACAATATTTAGCAAAATTATCGGGATTATCATTTTTGCCATAATTGTGCAGCCCTATATTCTGCTTAACTTTGCTAAGACTGGTTTTGTGAAAGCAGAACACTAGACCCAAGTCACTTATGATGGGGATCTGTAATATATTTCATCACCTGCTACACTAACCTGCCTGTTTGGATAGTTCACGCAGTTCAATCTTCCCAACAAACGCCAAAACCCATGATTTACACGCAACACTTCAAGGCAATGTAGATCGGCAAACAGCAACAGGATTTGGATTTACAACTGTGACAAAATCTATATGAATAATTGCAATAATCCCATGACCCATCACTGTGTTGCTACTGAAAAGTTTTCTCCAAAGAAGTGTACATACATAAGAACAGGAAACCATGGGCTCCATGGTTATCACAAGAGTTAGCATAGCAACCAGTAAAGGGAATTATCAGCATGGTTGGGATGTGTCTTTGACCGCACAGATTACTTGGTTGAAACTAACCGTTGTATAAAATCTATCTGGCTTTATTAACAAGTATGTCATGAAAAATATCGGTCATAGTTGCTGACAAAGTTTATGAACTACCTTGACACAAATTGCTGCCTGTAGATCATGGGCCTGAAGGCAGTGATGCACAGTGCAATGTTTTGGGCAACTCTGTTGGGCAACAGTTCCCAAGTTACTTTAATCCTATTGCAGCATCTTGTTACCAAGAAAAGTCTGGATAGATTTTCGACCCTGTGGCTCACTTTGTTGCCTGTTGCTAGGATCGTTACCCATCTACATTACCCTAAAGGTTGCCAAATGTATGACCATTGCAACACTTGAACATGAACCTACTCTGTTGTATGTGTTGCATGTTGTGTTGTCGTGCTGCTGAGCAGGGCATGGAGTTGAACCGCAGCGACAGCAGTGTAAACTCTCTGGGTAAAGGAGACTTCCCGCTGGGATCCAGGCACAGCGAGGCATCTGGAGACAGCAGAAATTCGTCCACCGGCCTGAAGAGGGTGCTGGACCTGGAGCTGGAGGTGGAGGAAGACCCGGACGAAGGAGATTCCTTCTTCGACGACCCCCTGCCCAAACCACAGAAGACCTACGGCTGGTGAGGAGATCTGACTGGTTTGGCCTCCAGGAGGACAAATAAGAACCAACTATGGCTGTGTTCACACTATGGCACATATTTGTCATAAAAAACACTGCCAATTGCATTTTGTGCAGGTTTGTCATGACAAGTGGCTGTAGCCACTACTATCAGCAAGCAGTATTTATGTCTGGCTGTCATACACTTAGAAAAGAAACTACTACAACACAGTGAAAGTGAATCTGTAAACACGAGAGCAAACCATGCAAGCTTGTTTTTCCTGCTGAGTGCCTCCTCTGTTAGGATCAATATACAATTTACTGGTGGCAAATACCTAACTGACAATAATGGAAGTTTATCTTGAATGCAGTGGTATTGAGCAAATCACAGTCAGCATTTATGAAAGCAGAGCTAATTTTAATTTCTAAATAGGTGTTTTAGCCAGCATTTCTCTTTCTCTGATACATAGAGAAGCAAAACTCAGTCCCAGATCGACTCACTGTCTGGTCTGTCAAGATTAAGGGTGAGATTTTCTGTTCTGTTTTCCATTGCCGCCTATGGAAGCAGTACTTCTCCCTTGGGAGACAAGGATACATCCGTGAGAACAAACAGTCAGAAAGAGTAAGTATCTTATTGTAAAATCACAGGACATTATCATGGGCAGAAAATAAAAAAAAAAGGAGGTAGATGTTTGTATGACATCTGTACCTCAGTAATACAGGATGTCTGCAGGTCCTGAAAAGTTTTAAAATGTCTGAAAAGTCTTGTATTTACCTTGATGAAACCTGCAGACGCCCTGTTACATGAAGCAGCCCGTCCCGTAGCTGGAGCCGGGTTTGGGAGGACTATGTTCCAAATTGATCCATTGCAAATCATTAATTACCTGCTGAAAACATTCGCAATGAGTCACGTAATCTGTAGCTAAGGCGGAACTTCGACGCAGAATCATAAATTGGCCTTTAATCTCTTGACTGCGGTTTTGTACTTTGTACCTGATCACAGTCGTCATTTTTTGTAATCAGATTATAGGAATCCCATTACATGAAATCTGATCCTGCCCAGTCCTGGTCAGAGCTCGGCTCCATTCTGTTCTGTTGTACCTTCTCTGTAGTTTGGACTTTCCTACCTGTGCTGTCTCCCTTCTTTTCTCTTCTTCTGTCTTCCCTTCCCTTTCCCTATTCTCTGTTTTTCTGTCTTGTCCTTACCTGTCTTACTTTTCCCCTTACCTGTCCTACCTGGCTCCCAACCTCTGTCCTTGTGTCCTTGCCTTGTCTTACCTTCCCTTATATCCCTACGTCTCCCTACCTGTACCCCTGAGCCCTTACCTTGTCCTGCCTGTCATCTTGTGTCCCTACCTTGTCTCACCTGTCGCTGTATCCCTACCTTGTCCTATCTGTCCCTGTATCCTTGTCTTACCTGTCCAACCTGGCTCCCAACCTTATCCTACCTGTCCTTGTGTCCTTGCCTCGTCTTACCTTCCCTTATATCCCTGCGTCCCCATACCTGTATCCCTGAGTCCTTATCTTGTCCTCCATGCCATCTTGTACCTAGTCTTACATGTCTCTGTATCCATGTCTTGTCTTACCTGTCCTGCCTGGTTCCACATCTCATCCTGAAAGTTTTCTTGAATCTTGAATCTTGAGTCTTCCTGTGTCCCTTAACTTGTCTTAAACATCCTGTCTCTGCTTGTCCTACCTGTCCTTGTCGCCCTGTGTCCTACCTGTCTTCCTGACTCCCTGCTTTGTCCTCTCTGTCCCTCTCTACCTTGTCTTGCGTAATTCACCATATGTCCCTACCTTGTCCTACCTGTCCTTGTATCCCTACCTCATCCTACCTGTTGCCCCGAGTCCCTACCTTGTGTTACCGGTATTTCTGTCCATACCTTCTGTTACCTGTCCCCGTATTCCTACCTTGTCCTCCTTGTCTCCCTGTATGCATACCTTGTCTTACCCATCCTACCTGGCTCCCTGCCTTATCTGTATTTGTCCTTACCTTGTCTCCCTTTCTTCCTACCTCATCCCCTCTGCCTCCCTACCTTGTCTTATTATAACTATTATACTATTATAGTATTACTACTATTATACTACTCTTATAACTAACTTATCCTCCCTGTGGCCTGTATCCCTGTCTTACCTGTCCCTGTGTTATCTTATCCTACCTATCTTCCTGTATCCCTACCTTGTCCTGGTTTCCCTGCCTCTCTGGTTTCCTTCCTTGTCTTACCTTATCCTTTCTGTGTCCTGATCTTGTCTCACCTGTCTTTTTATCCCTGCCTTGCCCTACCTGTATCCCTGAGTCCTTAACGTATCCTACCTGTCTTCCTGACTCTCTACTCTTGCCTACCTGTCCTTTCCTCCCTGTGTCTCTACCTTGTCTTACTTTATCCTTTCTGTTTCCTTACCTCGTCTTACCTGTCCTACCTCATTCTGCACCTCATCCTGTTTCCGTGTCCCCCCTTTGTCGTTCCTGTTCTTGTTTCCCTACATTTTCTTACCTACCTTTTCTTACCTATCTACCTGTCTGCCCTTTCTCCCTGTGTCCCTACCTCATCCTCTCTGTATCCTTACCTTGTCTTACCTGTCCTACCTGGTTTTGCACCTCATCCTGTTTCCGTGTCCCCACTTTGTCGTCCCTGTTCTTGTTTCCCTACCTTTTCTTACCTATCTACCTGTCTGCCCTTTCTCCCTGTGTCCCTACCTCATCCTCTCTGTATCCTTACCTCGTCTTACCTGTCCCTACCTTGTCCTTCCTGCCTTGTCCTACCTGTCCCTCACCCTTCCTAACCCTACAGTGTTGTGTCTCTGAGGGAGGAGTGTCTCTCTGGGCCAGTCGTCTCCCCCATGAGGCGAGGCACTAGCCTCAACGAGTGAGTCTGCACGGTCGACCCGTCCACCGTCCAATCGGATGACTCACATCTTAGCATGGCAGGAAGTTAAATTAATGTAATTAACGACACAGTGGGTGGTCGATTCCAAAACGCACCAGCCACTTTCCCTATTTTAGCAGCTAACTAGATGTTTAAATTTGACTAGATATTGGTTACTTGTAGTGTTGACTAACTTACCAACTGCAAACATTTGCCAGCGTTTGTGTTATGTCTGCTATTGATTTCCCAGCATGCATTTGAGAGGGGGGGGGGCAGTTTGGGCCATTTGCCTGCTGCTTTAAAAACGAGTCATCGGTTTTTATCTGTTGTGATTTGTCTGCGTAGAAATGGAACAGATTGTTCACAGCTACCATGCAGTTAAAGTGACATTCCACCCTAAAATTATATCTGCTATTCCTTTTTATCTGCTATGAGACTCTAATTAAGAGACAAAACCTGAAGCTGCTCCATTGGTGGTGAATGGGAGACTGACTGTTTTGTGGATTCACAGAGCGTTTGTTTGAGGTTGTGAATCAAAAGATCAGAAGAGAAACAAGTGTCCATATCAGTGTAAAATCCCCCTGGAGGCTCTCGCTTTCTCCACAGAGTCAGATTACCATTCACTGCCAACGAGATGAAACTTTAATGATCTCAAACTGGGTCGCTGCAGCAGCAGAGAGGAGGATACAGGATATAGATGAGAAGATAAACAAATACACAGTGTTGAAGCAGCTCTAGGATTTGTTTCACTCTCGTTTTTCACTTTGCGAACACGAACGACTCTCTGCCGAACACTCAGCTGTCCTGGACGGCAGGAAGAACATGAATTCTGATTTTTAGAGTGGAGTTTCCCTTTAACTAACCTCTGACTTCCACCTAAACTTACTTTCTGCATGGGTGTGCATAGTAGCTTAGTGCTCTGAGTGTGTGTGTGTGTGTGTGTGTGTGTGTTTACTCTGTTCTTATGTCTGGTCTCTCTCTGTCTCTCTCTCTCTCTGGGCTCAGTCTGTCTGTCCTGGCCAGTGACTCAGAGGGCGAGCAAGACGATCCTCTCTCTGAACACAGTCACAAACAGAGCCATGGGCCCAGGTGAGCTGCAGGTGTCTCTCTCTCTCGCTCTCTCTCTCTCTCTCTCTCTCTCTCTCTCTCTCTCTCTCTCTCTCTCTCTCTCTCTCTCTCTCTCTCTCTCTCTCTCTCTCTCTCTCTCTCTCTCTCTCTCTCTCTCTCTCTCTGTGTGAAATTTACCTGAACTTTTCAATTGTCACAAATCAGATGCGTTTCCATCAGCTGTGTTGAAGCAAATAAATCGTCTTCCTCAATGAAAAACGGCGCTATGTCTGAAAACTCATCCATCGGAACAAAATGGAAAGGGTCTTCAATGCATTTTATTGCAATATGCCGTTTCCATTCAGCTTTTCTAATTCAGTACATCATAATTCACAAAAATCCTTGGATGGAGACCCAGCTACAGATTTTCACTGTTTTTCGTCAGTTGGATGCCATTTAATCGTCAGTGCAGCTAGCGTAGGTTTGCGTCCCCGGCTGTGTGTTTGCCCAGACTGAAGCAGAGTTTGTGCCGGTTGTTTCCCAGGAAGACGGAGGCGTCCGGGGCCAGAGAGAGTCCGGCAGGGTCCCTGTCAGAGCCGGACGTCCCGAGGCCCGGAGGGGCCGGCAGCACCTCCGAGCCCAGCCGCAGCCGCAACGGTGAGAATAAAACCACAGATACTGATTTATTTAAAGTAATAGTCTAAATAGAAGAACTGGGTAGTTAGTAGGAGTGGTACTGTGCTCTGTTCTCTTCTGCTCTACTCAACTCTACTATAGCCTGTCTGCTCTCCTCCATCCTGCTCAAGTCTATTCTACCCGCCTCTACTTGACTCTACTCAACTCTATTCTTCTCTGCTCGACTGTACTCTTTTCACACCTACCCTGCTCTACTGTAGTCTATTCTACTCTGTTCTATGCCATCTTCTTTATTCTTTCCTTCTCTGCTCCACCTTACTCTAACCTACCGTCTTCTACTCTACTCGACTCTATTCTGCTCGACTCTACTCGGCTCTACACTGGCCCACTCTACCTTGCTCTACTGTACTCTGCTCAAATCTACCCAACTCTATCGTAGTCTATTCTACTCTGTTCTGTGCCATCTTCTTTATTCTTTCCTTCTCTGCTCCACCTTACTCTAACCTACCGTCTTCTACTCTATTCTACTCTACTCTATTCTGCTCGACTCTACTCGGCTCTACACTGGCCCACTCTACCTTGCTCTACTGTACTCTGCTCAAATCTACCCAACTCTATCGTAGTCTGTTCTACTCTGTTCTGTGCCATCTTCTTTATTCTTCTCTGCTCCACCTTATCCGTACTCTACTGCTCTACTCAACTCTACTCTACTCTACACATCCTGTTTTTGAGGTTGTTTGAGTGCATCCTTACTTTATGCTACAGTACCCATTTTCAGAAATACTCACAAAATGCTGCTGATTGTGGTTGAAAGTAAAGTCTGGTTTAAAGAACACAAAGTATTGGAATCTGTTGTTGCACAGACTTGCTGTGTGTTCTGCAGGAGCTGCGTACTGAAGCAGAGGCTGATGGGTAGATTGTGTCTTATCTTAACTGGACCAAACTTGTCTCGACCTTCCCAGTCTGACGTTTTCTTCCTGTCTCGGCTCCTTGTAGGAAACTCAAACTCCAGAGAGAAGGGAGTCAGAGACTTGAAGGCGATGAACGATAAAACTGGATCTCTGCTTTTGGGTACGCTGGGTTGGTTTGGCTGTTCGACTTATTTAACGTAAACCCAGTTCAGTCTCAGTGACATGAAAGTGTATTGGCCTCCTGTCTGATTCCCTGTATTTTTCCACAGTCTGGACATAGACTAGCACTGCTACTACTATTTGAGACTATTTCAAAGAGACTGACCTCAATACAGTGGTTGTATTTTCCTTTACAGTTAAACAAATGAATGCTAAAACAGAATCAGTACACTACAGTGAAGTGTTGCCTTAATGTTCCTGTTGACACGCTGAATATTTCTTTGCACGCCGTTTTTTGAAACTCTTCTTTCTTCCCACAGATGATGATGTTGAATATGACGATGACTTTAACAGGTAAGGCTGGCGTAATGTCATTTTTCAATTCTTTCACATGTTTTTACATAGAGTTTAGAGTATAATTCCTAGCACATATGAAACTGATACAACACTGAGAAAGAAATCACTCGTGCTGGTGAGATGGAAAGATGCTTATAAAACCATCTCACACAAAAGAAACAAAGCGAGTCGGAGTACCAGATGCCAGTCATGGGAGTGCTGGTCGAACTGGTTTGACGGTGTATTTTTGGTTTCCTCCAGTCATCGGTCGGATCTCTCCAAGAGCGAGCTGAGTATCGGGGAGGAGATCGAGGAGGTTTCCATCGAGGGACCGGACAACAGCGAGAAGGTGACCAGACCCCGAAATTAATCCAGTCACCCAATCAGGATTTGTTTAAATGTTCTCTGTGTATCATGATGATCAATATGTCACTGTCACATATTGCTATCTTGGTATACTGACTGTAAACCAGTGAGAGCATGATGGAGGTGATTGTTCTCCTCTATCTCACTCCAGTAGTATTGTTAGTTCTAGTGTTTCTCCACATTAAGACTACATTTCCCATCAGCCCCGTTGCTTCCTGCCCCCCCCTCCCCCTCCCTGAAGAGGATCAACATGTTGGAAGTGATTTCTCCATCTTCCTTTCCCTCCTTCCACCATCTGCTGCCAGAAACTCTTTCAGCTTTAGCTCCGTTTGCTCTGGAAGAACAGAAGAAGAACCTCTTCCTGTTTTGTGCCGTAAAGCGATCCAGCAGATTTCCCTCCAGATCCACCAGGTGGAGAAACTATGGAGGATGCAGAGTAGAGGCAGTTAACCATAATTATCCTAATGTCTCTACATTTATGTGCTGATGATTTATTGATGGTAAGGTGATCAAATAAGCCGGCTGAAACTGCTTTACAGGGGTTTTAGACCAGCTAAGTATCATTTGTCAAAATGCAAAGTGAAGTAAAACCATCTTAGCTGTTTTAAGATTTGTGTAAAGCACGACCTCTACTGGCTGCAGAACGAATGCAAATGTTCAATTATCTTCTTTAATCTTTTTTTTAAATCTTTTAATCAATAATAATTAAATCATAATGAATATTATTCTTCCGCTAAGCAATATAGTTCTTGAACAGCAGCTAAACTAAATGGTGGCTAAGCTAAACATAAGAACCTGTTGCAAATTAATATTTTATTTTATTTTATTTTTTATATTAAGAGTTTTATTCATTTTCATCATTATACAAAACACACAATAGACAAGGTAATTCAAAAGACAACACTGCATAATAAAACAACAAAACAGCAACAAAATGTTGCACATTAATATTTAACTGAACTGTTAAATGGCCACAGGTGTTCATCAGGTACTTTACAGTCGCTTCCACCATGTTTCACCCAATCAGAAACGAGGATATGTTTTCAATCGTTAAATAAGAAGAAAAAAATGTAAAGTAAAAATTTGACTTGTCTGTTTTTTAATTTCAGTTTGATGAAAGCACCCAGGACCTGAGCGTCTCTCAGCTCAGTCAGAGTCACGGAGCCGACTACATGGAGGAGGTGGCCTGACCTTCCCTTCCCATCAGCCACCTCACCTCACCTTCCCATCATGCATCTCTTTCTACTGTCAATATTTATGTCTGTACAGTTTCATGGAGCTAATAAAATCACTGCTATTTGACAGGATGGTTTTTGCAGACTGTTATTTCACAACTTTAACTTTTTTTTCTTACTTGAATGTAAAGTTTTCTCAGTATTTTGAGTGAGTTTCACGGCCTCTGGGTTCTTGAACTCTGTTGTATAATTTCAGAAACAGATGGACATCAATGAGACAACACCACTTCTCCTCTTCCTTCCTGAAACAAGCGCTTAATTCATGATAAGCTGCAACCAGTTTGGCTGTTTGGGAAGGCGTGGCGGTCACGTCAGTCAGTGTCTTCTATTCCTGGTACAATAAACAGGAGAGTCCAGAGTTTATTCATTTACAGACACACAGCTGACGGGACAGATAACACACTACAGAGCAGCTGAACAACAGGTAGGCTAACATAAACACAAAAAATCTATAATCCTGTAGTATTACTGTAGGGACTTAGCATGTCTATGGTACTCTTATAGTTAATTTATAATAATAATATTTATTTATAAAGCACTTTTCATACAAATCATCATTCATCAAAATACACCACAAAGCATTACAATTGCATAATGTTTTCTAAACAGATTACAAGAAAATAAAAGGGTATTGATGCTGAAGAACTTCAACTAGAAACAGACTTGACAGATCTTGATGTGTGTAGATTGTATGTCTAGATTTGAAAGTATTTATAGAGGAAGTGATGTGTTGATGTGGTCTGGCTGCATAAAACGAAAATGAAAGCCTCTTCATATCTTTTCTTGTAAGGAAAGAGTTTTTTTTTATCCTAAAGCAAGTTAAGGATCCAAGAATTGGAGTAATATGAGACCTTTTTTAAGTTTTGGTTAAAACTATTGCTGCTGCATTTTTTACTTATTTCTGTTGCACTGAGCTGTGAGGAGACCGCTGCAGGCGTCCAGTCAGGTTAAAGCATGCATTCACCTCTGCATCAGCCTGCTGGACAAAACATCACAGTTCTGCTATATTCCTGATGATAGAATGCATTTTGGTTTTGATTTGATTTTTTGCCTCCTTTTCACAATTTGGTAACATTTTTCCCAAACCCACTTGGCTCAAAGACAACCCACAGTTCGGGCTTCTTAACTATGTGTCTACCTATAGGATCACTCAAAACCACACATAACCATATATAGTACACGTACACACATACATACTGATTACCTCACCATGGTATGTAGAGAAAAAAAGATACCCTACTCTGAGAACAAAGAACAGAGTATGCCATTCATATAAAAAGCACAATATTCATTTTATTCCTTACAGTGGAGAGAAATGTTTCTCTCTGAATCTCTCTGATTTATCACCATTTAACTTAAGAAGATTTTTGCTCATCCAAAGTTTGAGCAGAGAGATTGGGACTCAGTGATACTGAAATATACAGCTGGATATCATCAGAATAGCTGTGAAAATTGACACCATGTCTTCACATAATGTTACTGAAAGGAAGCATAGAGGGAAAAGAAGTGGAGCAAGGACTGACCTCGAGGAACCCCGTCTGACTCCCAGATCCATCCGTTCACAGTGAGTGGGGAGCATCATTCAGTGGTTTCAGTCAGGAAACCCAATAAAGATATATATAAATAAATAAGATATATTGATTTTCTATGTCTTTATTGTGTATAGAAACATCCACAAGTCAAAATAGTGTTTCCATGCTTTGCAGATGCAAACGACAACAACAAATCGACTGCAAAAATACTGTGCACCTGATTAGTTGTTAATTTATTAATCATCATTTAATGATTAACAACTATACTTGATTAGTTCATTTCCTTGTGATTAATTAATGCCATGTTAATTAATCATATATTTTGTCATAACTGAAGAAATTATCAGTGATTGTGATTGTCGTAGTTAGTTTCTTACTCATTTATTTTACCGTTTAAACGCTGAAATACTTCAGTATTCATAAATTACTAACAAATGATCTGTAATGTCATGTGGGCCTTTTTATCAAGTTGTCACTGGCGTTTAACAATTCATCATAAATTAGATGTTACTTAGCCATTGATAATAAAGAATAAATGTCAAATAAATATGAATTCACATTTATTAATGATGGTTATATTTGCTCTTTGTTCCCTCTGAGTCATTCAGAAGCTGCTTTTCATGGTGTGAAACCTCAGAAGATAAGAGGGAAACCACAGAGTCGTAGGAGTACAGAGCGGATCCACACCTCGGTACTGTATGACTGTATGACCTGTTTCACCACAGCTGTCTGCAGCTGCAGCTGCTCTCCACAGGGGGCGCTGTCCTGCAGCTGCTCTCCACAGGGGGCGCTGTCTACAGCTGCTCTCCACAGGGGGCGCTGTCTACAGCTGCTCTCCACAGGGGGCGCTGTCCTGCAGCTGCTCTCCACAGGGGGCGCTGTCTGCAGCTGCTCTCCACAGGGGGCGCTGTCTGCAGCTGCTCTCCACAGGGGGCGCTGTCCTGCAGCTGCTCTCCACAGGGGGGCGCTGTCTGCAGAATGTAATCTAAATATAACCAAAAATCATCTGATTACAAATATGTCAAGTGAATGTAGTACTAATACTACTGCTACACTACTATGCAGTATGTAAGCTCCGCCCCCGGTTCCACTTTGTAGTCTCTGTCGTTCTTCTGAGCGACGCTGAGCTCTGTGGCGTAATTTTCTCTGATAAACAGCTCCACTCAACACTGATTATTTTTTAACGGAGAAATGTCATTTAAGACAGATATTGAATAGAAACATTTCAAATTAAGAATTAATCATTGATTGGAGAACGCCTGTTCACTGTATAAAGGAGGTTTCTGACCGAACTCCTAAAACCGGACAACGTGCTTGTAGTCCTTTGTAGTTTTTCAGTGTTTTATCAGAGAACTCTGTTTAATTGCTCCATGTAAAACAGAGTTATAGCTTGTATAGCTTTGTCCTGCTATGACATCATGCTAACCGTGGCTCCACTGGGTTCCACTGGTGAAATGCTAAAGAGTGGAACCCGCCTCTACTCTGTCATAGGAAGTTATGTTTCCTCAGACATAGCATATTGCTGGTAGTGTTGCTACTACTACTATTACTACTACTACTCCTACTGCTAGTACTAGTACTACTGCTGCTTTTACTACTACTGCTGCTACTAGCTAGCCTACTTGTTAGCTAGCTCACACATTTTCTCCAGGAAATGTACTTTTCTTTAGTTACAAGGCTGTTATGCATATTATCATATTATATCAAATGCTAAATACCTAATATTATTATTTCCACATGACCCTAGGGGGCGCTCTGTACTGTGATTATCGGTGATGTGTTCAGGTTCGAGGTTCAGACGAGTACTGTCGTTAATCGCAGTAAAGAGCGCCCTCTAGAGGATTATGGCTTTCATTCAGCAGTTACCAACACAAGTACTGTGTACTGAATACTGTGTACTGAGTACTGTGTAGGCTACTGAGTAGTGTGAGAAGTTTTTCTTAAGTCGTGAACAAACATAATAACGAAAACAAGAGAAAACAACAAAGATGGCGGCTTAGCACAAGAGTTTGCATAACAACTAGTGAACCAAAGCAGGTTAGCATCATCAGCAGGTTGCTGAGCTGAAACCTGACTGTTGTATAAAAGAGATTCTCATTATTACTTTAATCATCTTACTACTCTGCAGCCAGATACATTTGCTGATTTCAATCAATTTAATTTGACTCATGTCAGTATGATTTATTTCAAGCAGTAATCATAAAAAAGGAATTAACTCCTGAAACAAGTTGATTTTTTTTTTTCACGACAGCAAAATTACTGAAATAATTTGATTAAAAACATTCTGAAGTCTGGACACAAGATGGCAGCCCTGTGTAGCTGCCATGTTTTTTTTTTGCAGTTTATATACATTTATGCTGTCTAGTGAAGCAGAAATGCCACATAATCATATTTTAATCTGATTCATATAATTTTTTAGTAAGCTGTGATTGTCATTATTGCAGAGAGAGAGAGAGAGTGGGTGAGCGGGGAAAACCTTGTTGAGGTTTCAGAACACACACACACACGCACACACACGCACACACACACATGCACACGCACACACACACGCACACACGCCTCCCTCTGTCGGGGAGCAGCCTCTCCTGTCTGACCCGCTGCAGCTCGACGCCTCGCCGTCACACCGGAGGAAAAGCATCTGGATAAACACATCAGACCGGTAAGTTCTGGTTTTGGTTTTTGTTTTTGTTTTTTTGCTTTTCATACTGTGGAAATTGACTAAATATCTCAAGACTAAATACTTTTAGTCTTGAAGTAAAAACCTCTCCGTCTCTCTGCCACTTCTTATTTCTCTCCTTTCACTTCTCTATGATTCTCAGTTTACAGAACTATTTTCTCCATCTATTATCAGGCTTTCACCTTCTTACTATTATTATAATTATACTATTATTACTATTATAATACTACTATTATAATTCTTCTTCTGTTGCCTCAGTAGAGTCTCTGGGGGAGACCGTCGGCTAAATATAATGTCATCTAAATGTCAGATTTTTTTTTGATCTCTAGAAGTAGAAACTGTTTTTGTTTGATCTTGGTAAAAATGTATTTGCAGAGTCTCTGCTGTGAGTCTCAGCCTGCTGCATCCTGCAGGCTCAGCAGTTCAAAATGTAATCTGATTACAGATTACTGATTACCTCGTTCAAATAGTTGCGGATACTGAAATCTGCTGTAATAGTCACAGTCGGCATCACAGTCTTACCTTGAGTTACTTGTGTGTTATATGTATGTTAAAGCGATAATGTATTTCTATATACAGACTGTTCGAACAGTGCTGTAGAGCGACGGGTTTCTCTGTGACCTCACAGAGAAAATGTCTTTAACTATCAAACATTTTCACAAGTCTTTACAATCTGGTTTCAGGAGCTAAACATTATAGTAGTTACTGTTTTTAATCAAATTACATGGAATCTGATTACAATAACCTCCTCAACCCTGAGATACTGGATCCTTATAGATGTGTTTGTTTTACTTCTATATATTATCTGTGTATTTGTTTTATGGTCAAAACACAGTTCCACCCTGCAGTCTGTTTCTGTTGTTTTGAAACAACAACAAACACCTCTAATCCAGAACTAAAGCACCAACAAGTTATGATGTTTACCAGTCAAAAGTTTGGACACACCACATTTTTCTTTATTTTTTTTTACTATTTTCCACATGTTAGAATAACAGTAAAGACTCAAAACTATGAAATAACACAAATGGAATTCTGCAGCGACCAAAAAAGTGTTAAATCAAAACTATCTTATATTTTAGATTCTTTGCCTTGATGGAAAGGAAAAGGCTTTGGAAAGAAATTCATACATAGGATCAACTTCACTATTTATATTTGTGTAAGAAACTCATTTCAAGCATTTAAGCAGAAGCCTTTAGATCAAAATGCTTTAAGAGAATGAAACACAGAACATTCAGTCAGGTTCAGACTGTGGCTGCAGTTCTCTACAGTATCTGTGTGGACTGATCACTGTCCTGCAGTAAACACACTCAGCTCCTGCTATCTTGCAGCGTCTCTTGGGTTTGTTTCTCTTTAACTCCTGTAACTTCCTGTGAGTGAGGCCGAGTCAGCGTTCTTCCTCAGGGCCAATCAGAAACCGAATGAGTTCAGGTGTTGCGGTCAACTTTTACACACCGTTGTTTCTCTGCGTCTGCCTCTGGAGCTCCGAGTGACATTTCAATAAGGGAAGTCAGCGAGGACGGAGCCGGCCGGTCGTCCAGTTTGATGTTTATTCTGCTGGGACGTCTCACCAAGCAGAAGTTCACAGCAGGAACACGCTGCGTTTGAGGAACAGTCTGCTGGCATGCCATATAATGTCACGTTCTTTTCTCAGTTTTCTCCGTCTGTGTGACAGCAGGTTCAGAGTAAAACTGGTTGCACTGGTCAGCTCTTGTTTGCATGTTTGCAAACCTGCCTGTTCCCCAATGGCTTTACTGTAAAAAAAGAGTCACCCTGCGTTCAGGTGCTGCTGGGAGAGTCGGACATCCGGGACTTCCAAGTCGGCTGTTAATTAGCGTTGCGTTCATGTGCTGTTTTGTCAGAAAGTCCAGTTTATTTCTAGTTTATTTTTACAGAGAATGAGCCTACCTACATCTAACTGAACAATCAATCACAAAACAAAGGGATGCACCGGTCGTTATTTGACTGTTTCTTTGAGGCCGATATAGGATATTCAATATTTTCCCACCCGTATGAGCCAATACCGACACGCACTTCTGTGAGAATCTTAGTACAAATGCAGGTGCAGAACAGGTGTGACTTTTCAGACAGGCTGATATTAAGATAATCAAGTTGTTTTGAAACAAAACACCGTGTCAGTTTTATTCTGTTGCTAATTTGACAGTTGTATTAAGTGACCTAGAAAAAAAATGACAGTTCCACAATCGACCAGCTGATATATTGGAACAAACCCATGTAATACAGTCTGCAACAAGACAGAAAACAGCATGTTGGAGACAGAACCGACCAGCAGCGACCCGAGAGCCTCAGAGACCAGGAGGAGCTGAAGACAAACGATAAAGAAAACATGGCCGTCCTGCAGCTTAACGAGCTAATTTAACGAAATTCATTTAAACAAATGTTAGTCATGATGGTTAGACTGCTAACTACAAACCTGTAATAAAGCTGCATGTGTATAGAAGTGTTTTCTTACTGCTGACACTAAACTTCATTTTTCCACCTTGTTGAGAAGGTTTCTGCGTCATAACTTGAAAACTCGGGTATCAAAACCTTCTCTGACCTTCCAGCTTAATCATCCGATTTTGAATGGCGTGTGAAAAAATGTTTTTTTCCGATATATCTGAGAACACGTGAATGCAGGGTGAGTTCTTAACTGGAAATACTCATCTCGCCTGGTTAAGATTAGATGAAACTTTATTGATCCTGTGGGGAAATCGGGTCGCTGCAGCAGCAAAAGCAGCAGAACAAAGAAAAATATAATATGAATATAAGAATAGAGTTAAACATGATGCACCTGTTTATGCTTGAAGAATATTCATTTATTATTTCATTACATTTAATTTATTTTACTGTTGCACCAACTGTAAGTCGCTCCGGATAAGAGCGTCTGCTAAACGCCTAAATTGTAAATTCAAAATTTTATGCTTGAATCTGTAAACCGAACATTACGTCTGAAGCTCCACCGCAGGTTTTGTTCTGCTGGATGAACTGGGTCAGTCTGCTCAGTCTGGGGTTAACTGGCCTCATTCTCTGCAAACTTCCTCTCAGTATACAGACACCTGAGAACAAACCAGATATTCAAATGAACCACCTAAAACAACCACAACTGGAACATTCCCATACAAGAATGAACAATATTTACCAGTAAGATAAATTCATACCTTCCATTATACAAATAATGCTAACCAAACTAGCAAAAAAAAAAAACATGATGATGCTTGTGGCACAGTTTCATGTGATTTAAATATCCTGTCTAGTGGGTTCATGTCTTTCATAATGTTTCTTATGAGATTGAGTTTCTCCAGATTGCATTCAAACTGAAGATAATGAACACACTATAGAATTAATACTGTAGAAGGTGTTCTTTACTGTGATTACATATATGACGGTGATGTAGATAATAAATCATAAAAGTCCTCAAAGATATTATTGCTTTCACACACCGGCTACTAACGTTGTGTACTGTTCGAAAAGTTTTCTTCAAAGTTGTGTACATGCATGCGTCTTAATGGGAATTATCAGTAAACTTCTAACGGCAAATGACCAATCAGGTTACGTGGCTGAAGTGATCCGTTGTTTAAATATAGGCCGATATCGTCGCCATCAGGTGAAAAAATCTTTGAGTTGAGAAACTTCTGTGACCCTCGGCTTTATGAAACCTTTTCAGAACCAATTAATAAACTCAAAATGATGCTCAAGCTAAAAACAAAGCTGTTTTTCTTAGTTAATGAAAAGTTGACATTTTGGAGTTGCACAGTTTTCACCTGACAACAGCGACATGTTGGAAGATTCAGGATTCAATACTTTATTGCCATGTTAACAGAGCTGATAGGAGTTTGTCTTAGTGCAGCTCGAATTGAAATGGATAAAACCATAAAAGAAGACAACAGAGCAACATTACAACAGATTCACGTTCCAGTAAACAATATTAAACAGATTTGCACGATCCGTCCTGCCCCGGCTCCAGTCTGTCCCTCCTGTAGTTTACAGTTGGATCGGATCTGATCGTGACTCTATTTCTCAAAAGCAACTAGCGACAAATCTAGTGAATTTTTCAGACAATTGAGAAAAGTGTTAATTTTTCTCTCAAAGCATTTGGTGACAAATCTGTACAGCGGATAGCGATGCATGTACATTTTGTGCTACTTACTTGTCTAATCCAAAGAAGTCTGATGATCACAGCACTTACCACACACAGTTTAGCTCCTCCCACATCTGGACACTTCTTGCGACTTCTGAGCAGCCAATAGCTACTTTCCTTGGAAGGGAGTTTGTCTAATCATCTTCTTCTGTTCTGTCTTTGTTCGCAGCAGAAGAGGAAGTGATGTACAACCTATCAGAGGGCGCTGGTGTGAACACCACCAACAACACCTTCAGCATAGAGGACTATGACTATACTGGGGATTATGATGTGACTGAGCCATGCACGTTCAACAACACTGAGAACATGGAGCTGGTGCTGGGACCGTACATCCACTCCATCATCTGCATCCTGGGCCTGGTAGGCAACAGCCTGGTGATCGTCACCTACGCCTTCTACAAGAGGGCCAAGTCCATGACCGATGTTTACCTGCTGAACGTCGCCATCGCGGACCTGCTGTTCGTGGTGGCGCTGCCTCTCATCATCTACAACGAGCAGTCGCACTGGGACATGGGGGCGGCGGCCTGCAAGCTGCTGCGCGGCGTCTACAGCGTTAACCTGTACAGCGGCATGCTGCTGCTGGCCTGCATCAGCACCGACCGCTACATCGCCATCGTCCAGGCCCGCCGCAGCTTCCGGCTGCGCTCCCTCCTCTACAGCCGGATCATCTGCGCCATCGTCTGGATCTGCGCCTTGCTCCTCTCCATCCCCACCTTGTACTACTACGACAGGTACCTGCCCTCCCACAGCCCGGCGGACTACGAGGGAGAGGAGTACGGTATCATCAGACCATACAGCGAAGAGACGGAGCCAATGTATAAGAACGTTACCAAGACCTTGGAGTACGTCTGTGAGTTGAGGTTCGCGGACAACACGACGGCGTGGATGGTAAAGGTTCTCGTCCCGAGCACCCAGATGGCCGTGGGTTTCTTCCTGCCCCTGCTGATCATGGTCTTCTGCTACACCAGCGTCATCGTCACCCTGCTGCGCGCCAGGAACTTCCAGAGGCACAAGGCGGTGCGGGTGGTGCTGGCGGTGGTGGCGGTGTTCATCGCCTGCCACATGCCCTACAACCTCACCCTGTTCTACGAGACCGTGATCATGTTCTTCGAGCAGGCGTGCGGGTCGGCCGACGACCTGCAAGTGGCCAAGACCGTCACCAAGACCCTCGCTTACCTGCACTGCTGCCTGAACCCGGTGCTGTACGCCTTCATCGGGGTGAAGTTCAGGAACCACTTCAGGAAGATCGTCCAGGACCTGTGGTGCCTGGGGAAGAGGTACATCGCCCCGCGGCGCTTCTCCAGGGTCACCTCCGAAATCTACGTGTCCACTCGCCGGTCTGTGGACGGATCCAGCGACAACGGGTCGTCCTTCACCATGTGAGCCGGCCTGGGGTTCGTTTGAGGAGCGGTGAAACGGGGTTCGCCTTTGGCTCACTTTTCTTTTACAAGATTTACGAGATTTTTTTGGGGAAAAATGTATTTATCTCAGAGTTTGAGTTTTGCCTAAAACTTTGACCCAAGCCTGAAAAAATTCCTAGCCAAACTTGACCTGTGCTCATGCTGATTTTTACGAGTCCAAATCTTAATTTAACTGATTGAAGCCTAGGAATAATTTTTTAACGATATGTTGCTAAAAACATATTAGCATAAAATATTTTCTTTTTCGCCTTTATTAGACCGTTCAGAGTCGAGAGAGACAGGAAAGGTTGGGAGAGAGAAAGAGAGGGATGACATGCGACAAAGGTCCTGGATCAGATTCAAACCCAAGACGCCTACATGGTAAGCGTCTTAGGTCAACGAGCCACCAGGACGCCCCAGCATAAAATATTTTCAACCATTTTCAAACCTGGGGGCATCCCGGTGGCTCAGTTGACTAAGGCATTTAAGATGAAACCACAATATCCCGGGTTCGAATCCGGGCCTGGGACCCTCGTTGCACATCACCCCCCCCACCGCCAAATTAACCCCTAAACTAACCCCTTTAAATAATTTCAAACCTGTGCCTGATCCAAAATTGAGCAAATGAGTGTGAAATTCAGTCACACTTGACCTGAGCCCATCCGGTCTTTGCTGATTAAACCTAGTCTTGTTTATTGTCGAGTCAGCAGACAACAATCACACCTAAAGTTTCACCATCGGTCCGCCTCAGTGGTGAGCGCTCACCACAGGTAGTTCCCCTTTGCTCTGAATGTTTTATTATCTCTCTGTTGGTGTATGCTTATGTTCATTACCTGAAAATTTGAGCCCAGACTGGCAGGAACTGGAAAACCTGAACTGAGCCACAAGGGAAAAGCAATCCGGACTAAAGCCTGATGTGCTCATCATCTTCTAATGATGATTCTAAGATGATTCCATGTTTCAGTAAAGATATATATCAGTAGAAATGTGATAAACTGGGTGCTGGGAAGTGCAGGAAAAAAGAGTTGCCCGCACACTGACAAAAAATACAAAAGAGGCTCCTCAGATGCAAAAAAAGGGAAAAGATTTATTTACATAGAGCAGCTAAAAAGTGGCACAAGTGCAGTGAACAAACAAAAGTTGAACATTTTGGTCATAAAACCGTCCTCAGCACCACACAGAGACTCATTATACTCATTATTTGCTTGTCCTACACACCTGACTTACATTTTTGATAACCGTTTTTGCTAAAGACACCCCTACTTGATCAAAGTATTGATTCTTGCCGCACACCAAATCTCTAGAAAAGGTTCCTTTTATTTTACGTGAGATGGAAAAAGTTTAGGAGCGAACGCCACGTTTCGCTTCCTGCTTCTTCAGGTTTATGAACCTGCGAACCTTGCGGCAAGAATTAAGACTTTACAACATAGATATATATCAGTGCACACAGTACTTTGTATTTTCAAGTATATTTTTTTCTTATTGAGCTCAAGCTCTAAACCGACCAGCGACTGAGGAAGCCTGCTCTGGTCCGTCCAACTCCTCGTCTGATTCTACTTCAGTCGACTTTCTGTGGAAATCCAGCAGAGTTTGGAGTCAATTCCCTTCAAACTTCATGAATTCAGGGATTATTTTCAGGAAGTCCTGCTGCAGAGAGCTTCTTATGTTAGTCTATTAATACATTATTAGAGATGAGAGCTCAATAATCAAGAAATTAGTTTCAATTTACAGTTTGAAATGTGAGATTTTGAGGTTTAGTTTAGTTTAGTTTAGTTTATTACGTTTATTTGTCAGGGACCATGTGCAAAAGAGAACATTGATCTCAGTAAAGAGAAAAGATGCTTTGCACCAGATTATAGCTATTTGCTAATTTCCATCTGCAGTCCCAGGGCAGGTCGACATAAAATACAACACAAACAATACAATAAATTACAGAGTACATGTTGAAGTACATGTTGAATTGTCCCAAACCCCGATACCCGCCGAGCGACTGCTGAACCTCTTTGCTTTATTTCAGGGGTCAGATTGTATTTTCAGCCTTTTTTCTTCCTCAAAAGTAAGTTTTTCTGTTTTTAGTTTTGTCTTGATCGCTCCCTGTGATATTTAAGTTAGTGATGTCCACTGAAGGCTGTGTCTGTATATTTTATACTTATTATTTTTTTTATGAATAATTTAGCTAACATGGAATGTGCCAATTGAAACAGTTGAATGTAATATTACTGTTAATTCTTATAATCTACAGTAAACAGATGTATGCATAATGCTTGATGTATTTTACATGGCTAAATAAATGTTTTTTTCTGTGTTTTCGATAAATATTTATTATGTTAAATATTTGACTACTATTTACCAGAGGTGTGACCAAGTCAGCTTTGCTCGAGCCCCAAGTCAGTCTCAAGTCTTGAGGCACAAGTCTCAAGTCTAAATGTAGATTACCAAGTCAAGTCCATGTCATTAATGTCAAGTCTCAAGTCTAAATGTAGAACAGCAAGTCAAGTCAGAACAATTCAAGAGTCCAGTATCAATTTAATATCTTAAAGAAAACTAAATATCTAGGACTTTTCAATGCAATATGGTTTTAACAGGATAAAAACTTGGTAAGAGCATCATGAGTTTGATTTCTATAATCAGTTTCAACTTCAATAAATTCAATCATTCCATACAAATTCAGAAAACAGAATTTAAATTCAGTCGTCCGCTGGAACAAATCTCATCACTTTCAATCTAAGTCATTTACACAAACACAAGATCTCAAGTCAAGACTTTAGAAACCTTTTCAAGTCATCAAAGTACAAGTCAGAGTCAAGTCCCAAGTCACCAGAACCCAAGTCAAGTCAAGTCTCAAGTCTTCTCTTCATGCAGCAAGTCAAGTCTCAAGCAAATAAAACTGTGACTTGGGTCTAAGTCATGTGACTCGAGTCCCTGCCTCTGCTATTTACAGTCAATAAGTACAATAAGTTAAAACCACTAATTACCACACACACACATACACACACACACACTGTACCAACTGTAGTTCTCAGTCTAAACACAAGATGACGCCATTCACATTTTTAACTTGGTTTTGGCCATAGATCTACATTTATCATCAGTCAGTATGTGCTCAGTGATTGGTGGCTTCACAAGTGCAGCCTCTGTCATCCATCTGGTGTTACTACAGAGGTCAGAGGTCAGGGTCTGGCTCGAGGACACTTCAGCAGGACAGATGTTTGCTGTCACAAATACTTATTAATTTCTGCCTGGTTGTTGAATGATTTGATTTTGTGGTGAAACTGAAGCGGCAGGACCAACAGGATCCTGCTGCCGGCACAAAGCCTCTTCTGTTGTGAAGACACTCCACTTCTGGTGTGACGCAACCACAGAGGAAGAGGAAGCTGTGACATTTCCAAAACATAATCCACTGTTGTTTCTGCACTGTAAAAACTCATGGTGCAATTTAGTGAAATCAACTTTAATAATTAACTCATTGTAAACAGATGAGGTTTTCAAGTTACTATTATTGGTTTAAAAAGCTTCCTCACATAATCACGAGTTCATGACTTGTGACTTGTGACAATATATTACCAAGCGTTCACTAACCTGATCATATAACTGTAATAAGGAACATGAATTATATTGGCTTATTAGCAGACTTCCCAGCATGCATTGTGTTACGACCCCTAAATGTTAGGCTCGTTTGAGATGACTTCCTGCTCGCCTGGAAAATAGACAAGAGTAGCACACTCACTGCTCTTCTTCTTCTTCTTCAGTTTTGTTTAACGGTGGTTGATAAACAATTTAAAAGATGCATTACCGCCACCCACACTCACTGCTCTAACGACCCAGACCTTCACGTTACTTATTTTTATTTTAATGTAGGCATTACAGGTGGCATTTATGGAAAATATTACATAGCGTTCTAATAAAATAATATACGGACTGCTCATGGAGTGACATCTTGGAACAGATATAAAAACTGAACATTTCACTGTGGGTGTGTGATACAACTGTGATGAACCAATGAGCGCTCAGCTCGAGGCGTTTCCCATCATCCTCGGAGCTGTGCGGTCGGTGGAGAGCGGCTGCAGCGCCTCGCCCCCGTGAGATTCCCGTGGCTCGCGCAGTCGGGTCGGCGGAGCGAGTCGGACAACTTTTCTAACCATCATGCAACGGGCCAAGCAGTCGCTGGTCAAAACTGCGCAGGACTTGCTCATCTCATCTCTGTCTAGAGTACCAAGGGGGCAACATAAACTAAGTCCAAGAAAAAGGGAGCCAAAGTGGAATAAACTGAATAAAAGATAATTTATTTTACAAAAGGCTCAATCAGTAAGTCAAAGAAAGCTTTAAAAGGCTTCAGGGTGGCCAAGGCCAAAATAATAAACAAGACAACCCACACTGCCTAGAAATAAAATAACTAAACTGGATTAAACCAAAAGTACAATTCTAAACTCCCTGACTGACCAAAACAGGAGAAAAGGGCGGAGTAAAACAAACGGCAGCACGCCGCCACAGAGCTTCCACAACATCACAACAGAAACAGCTCAAACAGGAACTAAGGGGATGGTGAGGAACAGCCAAGTGACGGGGACTGGAGCTTCTCTCCGGCTTTTATACTCTGGTCCTGATTGCTGACGAGCTCCAGGTGAGGCCACCTGACCTCACACACCAATCACTGAGTCAGAGGGGGCGGGTCTGAAGCAGAGAGATAGACAGCAACGCCCCAAACCACGGCCAGGATTTGGCATACAGGCCGTAACACAGTGAATTAGAGATAACTCTCCAGAAACCTTCCTTCTTCTTGTTTGCATAAAGCTCCAGGATGGAGACTTGTTATGTATGTGTGTTCAATTTCTGATAAAAAATGAAAGAAATGATAACCATGATGAAAATCTGTGTGCATTTCAATATTTAAACCTGATGCTCAACATATTTGATGTGTTTTTTTATTAAAGAAAAAAGTTTTTTTGCACACCTAAAGCTATTTGAGTGACAGGTACATAGGACAAAAAAACAAAAAGGTAAATACTGAGAAAGTATTATAGTCCGGCACTCTGATAAGATACGACACATTCAAGTATCATGCAAGTGTAGACAGGACTATGTTTCTTTCTCATGTGTTTTTTATTTAACAGTAGCCCTTCACATGGCATTTAGCGAGTCACATGACTTGGACTCCAGTCACAGTTTTAATAGCTTGAGACTTGACTTGCTGCATGAAGAGAAGACTTGAGACTTGACTTGACTTGGGTTCTGGTGACTTGGGACTTGACTCTGACTTGTACTTTGATGACTTGAAAAGGTTTCTAAAGTCTTGACTTGAGATCTTGTGTTTGAGTAAATGACTTAGATTGAAAGTGATGAGATTTGTTCCAGCGGACGACTGAATTTAAATTCTGTTTTCTGAATTTGTATGGAATGATTGAATTTATTGAAGTTGAAACTGATTATAGAAATCAAACTCATGATGCTCTTACCAAGTTTTTATCCTATTAAAACCATATTGCATTGAAAAGTCCTAGATATTTAGTTTTCTTTAAGATATTAAATTGATACTGGACTCTTGATTTGTTCTGGCTTGACTTGCTGTTCTACATTTAGACTTGAGACTGACTTGGGACTCGAGCAAAGTTGACTTGGTCACACCTCTGACTTCCTGACTAGTGACAGAATAAATATAACTGGAAAGCTGATCATCAATCAGCAGATTCAACAGATTTGATATTTGCTGATTCTTAAGTTTATTCAGTGAGTTTTACATCAGAGCAACTAATGAACTTTGACCCAGCTGTTATATAACATTTCAGTCCACTTGTAATTTCAAAGCAGTGATGAAACGTATTATATTTCCAAGTTGAAGTGCCTTGATGTTTTTTGCAGTGCAGTGAAGGAATGTGTTCAGCAGCCAAACCCCTCTGAGCCGCTGAAAGGTTTTAATATGTGAGTTTCTGTTTCTGAAGCTTTGGCAACCGGATCCTGTTGGCATTTGGAAACGCAAGTCAGCGAGGAAGGAAACCGTTTCTGAACGTTGCAAAAAACCTGCTGCACTTACTGACATGAGCTGCAGTGAGAGTGACTGTAATCATTTCAACAGTTTGAGGCCTGTAAGAAAGAGAAACTGCTTTTGTTCTCCATCGACTTCCGCTGGCATCAGTATCAAACAGACAGGAAGCTGGAGCCAAATTATTACACAGAAAGCACTAATATTAAAGCTGCAGTATGCAACTTTTTTCACATTAAAGCTCCATCTTCTCCTGTCCAGAGTTTTATTTTGTGTCTTTCTGTCCATTCAAAGCTGTGTGTGTGGTGTCATGAACCAAAAACACTCTCAATCCATTTCTCCACGTTCATTTTCCAGCATCTCTCTGAGCCTTACCAAGAACAGGCCGTTTCTGTCTCCGTGTCTTTAAGGCTCATTAATATTAACGACCCTCCGTTCCGATCGGCTAACCGTTTCGAGAGCGAAACGTGAGACGCCGCGGCCCGGCGGCTACAGGTAGGGAAAACTCTCCGGTAATAAACGATGACGACCGCTCGACCGCTTTGAAAAAAACACTTTGTTAGTCTATTATTTCTTACAGAAATGATAATGAGCGAACCTTTTCATTTGCAGAGTTTTCTTTGTTTTTAGGCACATTCATCTTTATGAGTAAATATTTTCATATTAATGCAAATCACATGAGGGTCACTGAAGGAAAAACTGATATTTGTTCATATTGGGTGTTTTCCTGATAATGAAGCCTGACTGCAGGTCAGTTTACCCGCAGCATTCACTACATTAATGTTTTATCTCGACCATAAAATAAAATTAACAAGCTCAATAAACTTCCACTTACAGTATATTCAGCCTGACTGTGAACTCTGCAGCTTCTGAATAAAAAACTGCATTAAATCCCCCAACGTATTAATATTCCAGTCACACATGGAGTCCAGGCCCGCTGTAGGCATTTACACACACACACACACACACACACACACACACACACACACCCATGGAGCAGGATTCATATGAGTGTGTGTATTGTTGGCTCGCAGTTAGATCGCTGTCATATTGCAAATAAAATATGCATAGCTGCCGCTCACAGCAACGCTCGACACAATCGAGGCTTTCAGATCATAAAGACGACGTGAAAACAGTCAGCAGGCAGTCAGCAGGCAGTCAGCAGGCAGTCAGCAGGCAGTCAGCAGGCAGTCTGCAGGCAGTCAGCAGGCAGTCTGCAGGCAGTCAGCAGGCAGTCAGCAGGCAGTCAGCAAGCAGTCAGCAGGCAGTCAGCAGGCAGTCAGCAAGCAGTCTGCAGGCAGTCAGCAGGCAGTCTGCAGGCAGTCAGCAGGCAGTCAGCAGGCAGTCAGCAGGCAGTCAGCAGGCAGTCTGCAGGCAGTCAGCAGGCAGTCTGCAGGCAGTCAGCAGGCAGTCAGCAGGCAGTCAGCAAGCAGTCAGCAGGCAGTCAGCAGGCAGTCAGCAGGCAGTCTGCAGGCAGTCAGCAGGCAGTCTGCAGGCAGTCAGCAGGCAGTCTGCAGGCAGTCAGCAGGCAGTCAGCAGGCAGTCAGCAAGCAGTCAGCAGGCAGTCAGCAGGCAGTCAGCAAGCAGTCAGCAGGCAGTCTGCAGGCAGTCAGCAGGCAGTCTGCAGGCAGTCAGCAAGCAGTCAGCAGGCAGTCTGCAGGCAGTCAGCAAGCAGTCAGCAGGCAGTCAGCAAGCAGTCAGCAGGCAGTCAGCAGGCAGTCTGCAGGCAGTCAGCAGGCAGTCTGCAGGCAGTCAGCAAGCAGTCAGCAGGCAGTCTGCAGGCAGTCAGCAAGCAGTCAGCAGGCAGTCAGCAAGCAGTCAGCAGGCAGTCAGCAGGCAGTCAGCAGGCAGTCAGCAGGCAGTCAGCAAGCAGTCTGCAGGCAGTCAGCAGGCAGTCAGCAAGCAGTCAGCAAGCAGTCAGCCGCTCTGCAGAACCGCTTTATCCAGCTGGTTCAGTCACATTAAGACCAGATCCTTCAGTATATCAGCAGTCAGTCAGACAGCCACAGCTAAACCCACAGACACCCGTCTGTAAACCAGCGGCTTCAGATCAAACAGCTGAAGCAATACTGAAGAGTTTTTTTTTCAAAATGCCGATACAAATATATATACAATAATAAAATAATAAATATAGCCGCATGGCATTGATCAATAACATTTTTGCCCGATTCCTTAGCTCCAAATTAAAGTTCGGTCTGAGAAGCCTGCAGAGCGAACTGGATCATCCTGACTCGTGTTTCATAAGAAAACATTTTTGACGTTTTTTCAAGAAACACAAACTGGCGGAAAATGTTTTTCGGCAAACCTTATGGATCCTCGAGGCAAAACTGTTCATCATGATCAGATACATATCTGCACCAAGTTCCACATCTGTACGGCTAACGGGACGGCGGGGCTGAGCTTTAGACTTTGGCTTCAGCTTGTTACAGCGCCCCCTGTGGGCCAGTTGCTGCCATTTTCTGTATCAGTAGTGGTTGACCGGGACTATCTTTATGACAAAATGGACAAAAAGTTATCAATGTATGGACGAGTTATTGAGCAAAATACAGGGTAATAATAATAATAGTAATAATAATAACAAGAATTCCAGCAATTACAATAAAAGAATATTTGAAAAAAGGAAGCCAAGCACTCAAGTGTTCAAAACTTTAAAAAGTCTTTATGTTCTTCCTGCATGTTTCAGCACAGTTTCCTTCATCAGTCGTATCTCTCAGTTTGTTTACAGACTTTAAACAGACTTTAATTTGGAGAATGCACTTTCCCTTCTCAACCCCGAACTTTCCTCATCATTTATTATCTAAAATGATCTCAAATCTAGAGGATCCAGTCTGTTAAAGTGTCTCATTTAGTCAACCAAGGACTTTTTAAGAAGAGCCATCATCTGGTTTAATGTTGTTGCTGTGAGTTGCTGTGACTTCTCAGACTGACAGAGATCATTTCTCATTTAGGAACAAAAGTCTTAATTTAGCCTGAATTCATCATCAGTCACATGAAGAGTTTCTGCTGATCATTTTAAATCAACAGATTTTAAAGATCACTCAAACGTTTCTGTCAGCAGTCAGGATCATTAAACAGATGAAGAAAGTTAATCAACAGTCTATTTAGTGATGAGGTTTGGTGTTACAAGTCCGGCCTCATCCTGGTTCCAGACTCCTGAGTCTCGTCCTGCCGCTCTTCAGATTTGGTCGAGAGATTCAGAGTCTGGTGTTGCTCTGTTCTACGCCGATTTCTCCATCGGAAAAACAATCGGGCCAATCAGAGCCTTTGTGGGCGGGACTAAAGTTTGAACCGTTCGTGCGACGGTTTTTCATTGGCGCTTCGGCAGAATAATATCTGTTGACATCACCTCCTTAACCAACAGATTGTCTTCGTAAAACCGATATTTTTGTCAAAAACGACCGACATTCTTTTTAAAGTTAGTAAATACGTCCAGCATCATGTGACTGAAGTAACATCAGAGCGGCCGATACGTCGGTCACTAGTGATTGGCTCAGGGAAAATTAGTTTATTAGTTTATTTACCAGGGGCCATGCACAACACAACTGTTGGGTCAGAGTTAGTTAGTTAGTCTGCAGTCCCTGGGCAGGAAGATATTAAAAAACAATACAGTACAATACAAACGATACAATACAAACAATTAAAAACAATACAATTAGCAAAGTTTACAAACAGTACATCACATATAAAACAACGTCATACAAAATATACATTATAGTCTCCATGTTGGAAAACAGTTGCTTCCATACAAGAGTTTAGATCAGTGATCACAACATCACCCCCCCACACAGAAAACAGCTGAGGAGGAAATCTCAGACTGAATAATGTTGTGGAAATGAAGATCAGACCTGATCTGCAGCTCAGTTTCAGTTTTCTGTTTAATCTCTAGATGATTAAAACAACATGCGGTCGTGTTTTTCCAGCAGAAGATCAGATCTGTGGAAATCCAGCCAGGTTTGTTACTGAATGACACACAAAAGACCACATAAGGTTTAAATATCCTACACCCAGAAAAACAAGGGTTCTTCAAGGGTTCTTTGGTTCTGTGTAGACCCATAGTGACTCAAAGAACAATCTGGTTTCTTAAAATAAAAAATTGCACAATCATAATAAAAACCCCAGTGCTGTTCTTAAAAAAACAAACATATTTTAATCCTGCTGGTTTGGAGCATTTCGGCCATGGAACAAACCTAAAGAACCATTTTCTGGTTCTCCATAGAACCTTTTTTGTTACGAGTATGACATCATTTCCACTGAAACAGGCTTATACAGGTAGAAGAGAAATGACAGACTCAGTTTCAAAGGGAAACACAGTGACCTTCCAGACAAAACCAACGAGCAGATGGAGCCACTAAGACCTGGCAGCAAGTCAGACACACAGGGTGTGTGTGTGTGTGTGTGTGTGTGTGTGTGTGAGTGTGTGTGTGTGAGTGAGAGAGAGAGAGAGAGAGAGAGAGAGAGAGAGAGACTCAATTACATTTGTCTTTGCTACACAGCCAGCCAGGTCATATCGAGGCTTTGTAGTTTCATCACAAATCTTCTACCAACCGTCATGATGGAGGAACATGTAGAACTGTGTGTTAGTTAATAAAGTGTAAATCTGTAGAACTGTGTGTTAGTTAATAAAGTGTAAATCTGTAGAACTGTGTGTTAGTTAATAAAGTGTAAATCTGTAGAACTGTGTGTTAGTTAATAAAGTGTAAATCTGTAGAACTGTGTGTTAGTTAATAAAGTGTAAATCTGTATGAAGCAGCTAGAAGCAGAGAGCAGCTGAGTCAGCTTGTTGTGGTGTGGCTGTAGATCCATTCAGTAACGTTCTCAGTAAAAGTGAATAGTGTGATAAGGTGGATTTGGTTACTGTGACACAGTAAACTGTCTTGTCTTTAGCCCTAGTCTCTACTCCAAAACACTCTGAGTTGTAGCTTGAGAAGAGTCAGCTCAGTTAACCTGAACAAACTGTTAGCTAGCTAACTAGCAGCAAACACACTGATGTTAATGTGAACACGCTAACGCTAGCTGCTACTAGCTACGTTAGCTAGTGTGCTAATCAGATGTGTTAACAACAAGACAGTGATGTTAGCTGACCAGATACTACGGGAGCGTGTCTATGTTCCCTCAGCCCATCCCAACTTACCTTCTGACAGCCTTCACCACAAGCCTCCTCTAACCTTAACCTCCGTGACCTCATGCCTCAACCCAGCCACCTCATCTGCCCTGGAACCACTCGACCGCAAGCAACCCTAACCTCAACCAGACGAGCTCCTCGCCTCAACACAGGGCTGAGGGAACATAGGGATGACCCAGATACTAAGCTGACATTATCTAAACACTAAATCAATCAGATGGATCAGTGATGAAATGATCAGTTCAGTCAGAAACAGACAGAAATTAACCGTCTGTTCAATTCTGTTGAGACGACAGAAACACAGTCAGCTGTTCAGAGCTGAGGACCTCCAACATGGCCGCCATCACCTGATGTCCCTCGATTCCCATCCTGCCAAGTGTTTCTCCTTGTTTCTGCAGTGAATGATCTTGTCTCTGTCTCCGCAGGTCAACTGAAGGACAGACAGAACAAATCCCTCTGATCTGAACATCATCTCGTCTCTTGAAGAGAGGCTGATCAGGAGAACGAGGTTTCAGCCTCAGACACATTCACTGTGGTTTTACTTGTTCTGAGTGTGTTGTCAGAAGCTCTGTTGAGTTTCCTGATCGGCTTTGGTCGCAAGAAAATGAAGCTCTTCCGTTTGTTTTCAACAACAAATTAGTCATACAGTATTTTTGATTCTCAGGCGTTCAGCTCAGCAAGGTCTTACTGTATTTCACATTAATAATTATCATATCTCTCTCCTGCCTACATGTTTGTACTTTTGGATCTTTATTTGTCGATGTGCAGAGGACAAGTTGTATTTAGCCAACTGCTGTACAAACAGTGGGTCAATGTCATTTTCTCCCTGCTACTTTTATATTTTGGACAAAAAATGCTGCCTGATGCTCTTTGCTCAATATTTAAACAAAAAAAGATTATTTAATCTTCTAACATGTTGCTGTTTTGTCAGTAAAGAGCTCAGGACAGATAATAACTTTACTAAATACTGAGTTTTATGCCTCCAGGCATTTTCAATTCAATTCAGTGTAGCTGTCACATTCTTCACTGCCTTCCAGAAACACGAGGAAACCCTGAACCCGGGAGAGTCAGCGCTTTTATGAAATGAAGATTGAAATGAAATTCTTCATTTCACAAACTAGATTCTGTCAACGGACGTCCCGGCCCGGCGCTGCGTCCCCGGCAGCGTCCGAACGCCTCCCTCAGGACCGGGGAAGTTTATCCCGTCTGGAACAAACACGGCTCTGTCTGGACCGGATTATAATTGCAGGACAACATCAGTAAGGTAACTGTTAATGTAGTTTAGTAACCTGCATGTTGGTATGATTCCTGTCAGATTCCAGAACATCTACTGTGCAAAGTGTTTGTAATTTCTGAATCACATCCATCGACTCCAACGGTATTGAACTGACAGAGTGCATGCAGGCAAATAACAGTGAAGGTTATTTGCCTGGTAATTATTATCCTGTGGGGAAGCTCACTCTAATAATTACAAATGAGGTTGATCTGGAACGAGACTGAAATCACTGAGTCACTCCAGTAAAAACATTTCCAGACCTCCTCTAGTAATACTGTAAGACAGATTTTTTTTACCTGAATAACCAGAGAAAATCCCCGGCTATCCTGGTAAAAACTTCTGTCTGAACCACAACTGTCCCTGGATCCGGTCCAGAGGATCTGGTCACATGACTTCACAGGGAGAGGTGTTGGGTAAAAGTGAGAACTGCAGCGCTGCAGAACCTGCAGACTCAGCAGTCTGTGAGTCTCTCAGTGTTGCAGCTTCCTCAGCGGTCTGCAGCCTCATCAGTAACACACACACACACACACACACACACACACACACACACACACACACACACACACACACACACAGCTGCAGAGCGGAGAGACTACCTGCTCTCATACAGCGTTCATATCATATCTGACCAAACTGTTATGATCTTGACTCCCACCTGTTGACTCAGATCTACCTGCCCTCCTCTCACCTGTCACTGCACTGAAACAGCTGAGGTTAAACTCACAATGAAACGGCATTTTGGGAGCATCTTGCTTCCTTAATGTGATGTATTTCCTGTTGAAACAGGATGTTGCGGCGGGAGATAACATGGGGAGGGGTCATTCAAAAGTCTAAACCAATGGGAGATCAGCTACGGAGAGGAAGGCAGTTTTATTGGATGGGAGGGGTGGAGGGGCGGGACTGTTCAAAAATCTGTGATGTTGACAGAGTTTTTATTTCTGCTTCCTGGTGCAGCATGATGTCACCTTTAAAGATACTCTGCTTTCCAGGAAGGAAAGTAATGGGATTTTGAAATTAAAATACATTAAAACAATTTTTTATCATGTTTTTGGCAGAAATTGTCAAATATGTGTATGATAGAATGAGCTAAAGAGGCGAGAAATATTTTTTTCCTCTCAGTGTGACTTTAAGGTTAGCTAACAGTTTAGCAGCTGAAACAGTTAGCTTCAGGTAAGCTTCAGGTTTTGCTCGCAGTTCAGTAAATGAAAACTTGTTGTCATGAGTTGGGAATCGAACCATCTGCCCTTCGACCTCTGACCTCCGACCTCCGACCTCTGACCTCTGACCTCCAACCTCCGACCTCCACACCCTGACTGTCCACCTCGCTATTTCAATGTTAACTGCTTCCTGTTTCAGTCACCTGAGCTCTGCCTCCCCCTGTACTGCAGGACTGTTAAAGGAAAACCACGTCTGTGGGAATTAATTACAGCTTATTTTCTCATTGACCCCTACGCATCTTAGAAGTTCTACAGTGTGGTTTTAACAGCTTTCATGAAACTTGCTCAGCACATATACCACCATTCAATATTCAATTAAAGCTGCTTAAAGCTCATAAATATTTTTAATTTTCTTATATTCTTATACATTCATATCATCCTTACACTTACTGTTTTATTTGTATGCAACTCCAAAAGAGACCCATTCCCTAAATTTCTACTTTTAAATTTTATATGCTGCTTTTTCTAGTTTTCTGCTTAATGTCAGATTTCCTCTCTGTACAAAACTGATTCTGATTCTGAAACTTTTTCCTCAAACATTTTCAGGCTTTTGTTGGCCAACATGAGAAGTCAAAAGGTCACCACATCTTTATAATTATATTAAGAAGAAACTTTATTGGTATAGCACTTCTTAAGACAGAGTTTACAAAATGCCTTAATCAGATAAAAGCGAACATCATACTCTACAATAAATTTAAAAAAGAATAAAAGAAAAACAATCACAAAAACTTTATTTCTCATCTCTATTTAAGCATCAGGCTCAAGCATAAGGTCTCCAGTGAGGTTAAGGTTAGCTTAGCTTCAAGTTAGCATTAGCTTTACAATCAACTTTGTAGCTGAAATTTACAGTTTCAGTTTAGCAGAATTGGCTTGAAGGAAATGACTCTTTTTTTAAAAAAGTTTTTCATTTCCTGGACTTAACTTCTGTCACTGTGGTGACGCGATATCAGCCAAAACATCTGCCAAACGTCTTAAACTGCATTTGCTGCATGGAAACATCAATTTATTAAACATTACAGCAGGTAGTGATGATTTCAGACAGCTTCATGATGAATATCAATCACTGTTCGGCTCATTAAACAAACGTATAGTTTGTCCTTTGGTTTTACAGGCTGGTCGGCTGCAGGTTTACGTTGGCACTGTACCAGACTGAACAAAGAAAATGTCTCCAGTCAGGACTGTGTATATTTCCTTTGGCTACATGGACTGGAAGCTACAGACAGTTACTTTGCTACCAGTTTGTCTTAACAGGCAAGTAAAGGACAGAAGAGGTTTCCACTCAGTTATAATGAGATTCTCCTCAGAAACATTCAGAGCGCGAAGCGCTGAGTCAAGACTCTCAGCATCATGAAGCAGCATCTGAAAATGACTTAGTTTGTTTTAAAGGATCAGTTCATAGATTTAGTTCCTCTATATAACTCCTCTCTTCCTCCTGTAGTTGTTGGACCCACAAACAGTATTGTCTGTAGCTGTTGGACCCACAGACAGTATTGTCTGTAGCTGTTGGACCCACAGACAGTATTGTCTGTAGCTGTTGGACCCACAGACAGTATTGTCTCCAGTCAGCTGTCAGTTGAAGCTCCGCTGCCTCTTGCTGCAACAACGAGTCCAAACTGTTTGTCAGAATATTCCAGAAAAGTCGTTTGTGAAAACGATCCGGAGAGCGACCGACGTATTTCTCTCCGCGGCCCGGAAAGCGGCGGCACCGACCGTTTCCCCTCGGCGGATCGTCTTCTACCGAACTCTACCGTTTACGATCTGACCCGACCGTCCGGAACCGGATCGCTCCGCCGGGAACCGCCTTTCACCCCACAGCGCTCTGTGCTGCGCAGAGAAAAATAGTTCTGTGGTTTCCTGGAACTGAGTCTGTTTCCTCTCGACTCTGTGGAGACACAGACGCTTTCTGGAATATTCTGACAAACAGTTTGGACTCGTTGTTGCAGCAAGAGGCAGCGGAGCTTCAACTGACAGCTGACTGGAGACAATACTGTCTGTGGGTCCAACAGCTACAGACAAGACTGTCTGTGGGTCCAAGACTACAGGAGGAAGAGAGGAGTTATATAGAGGAACTAAATCAATGAACTGATCTATGAACCTTTCAGAAGGCCAGGTGGGTGGAGCTTACTGCATCAGGATAATTTAGTGTCAAGCACAGAGAAGTTTACAACATCCACTTTAAAATACTTTCCTGTGTCCGACTGCATGTTAAATCTGTCGTTCCTCTGATAAACTGCTTTTGAACCTTCATGTCTCCAGACAGGCTGAACCTGCTGCTGCTTCACATTCATTCAGTTCAACACATTCACATGCAGCCAGTCTGCTGCTGCAGGACGCTGAGTCAGCAGTGCAGTGCCTTGCTCAGCGGCACCTCGGCAGCAGGAGGGAAGATCCTTTTAGATTCACTTCTCCTACACACATTTTTTCACAGCCGGGATTCAAACCGGCAACCCTGTAAAATCACAAGGAGGCTACTTCTTCTTCTTCTTCTTCTTCTTCTTCTTCTTCTTCTTCTTCTTCTTCTTCTACCGCTGCCACCACACTGCAGAACCTGACAGACTTCAGTTATTCTCTCTTGTCTCCAGACTCATCAAGATTATTTTAGGATGTTTTTAGTGAAATCATCTCACTGCACTGGCAGATAATTTTACCAGTTTCAACAAATGAGACTTTTTCCCAGGAGAATGTAACTTGTTTCAGGACATTTTCTTGGTAAAAGTGAAATTGTCTTGGAGAAAGTTTCTTGTTTCCAGATTTTCTTCATTGTTTTATGATGATTTCTTGAAAGAAGTCATATTGGCATGAATCAAGTGAAATTTACTGAAAGCAGCAGATTATCTGCCAGTGCAGAGAGAGAATTTGACTAAAAATATCATGAAAGAAGCTGATAGGTCTGGAGACAAGAAAACATCACTGGACAGATTGTTGTTTTTTGTAGTGAAATTGTTGTTGATCTTCATCTTGATTTTCTCACTTTTTTTGCAACAAGTGGACATTTCAGCCAGCATGGTGAGATGATTCTACTTGTTTTCAATGCAGCTTCAACTGTTTCAGGAATTTTCTAGAATCAACAGTCAGTGTGTTGAATCAAGTCAGAATAAGGCAGATCACTGGGATCAAGAAAATAACACTTGATGCAAGAAAATTCCTTCAGAAAATTGATTTGCATTGAAAACAAGTGGAGTCATCTCATCCTGTTGTCAGATCTGAAGCCTCATTGAACTAAATGACTTGTTGAGCTGGATATTATTTGCAGAGTAATGCAATTACAGTGAGACACAAAATCTGATTTCCGACCCTCTGTGGTGCAGATAGATCAGATCAGATCAGATAGATCAGATCAGATCAGATCAGATCAGATCAGATCAGATCATATCAGATCAGATCAGATCAGATCAGATCAGATCAGATCAGTTCAGATCAGATCAGATCAGTTCAGATCAGATCAGATCAGATAGATCAGTTCAGATCAGATCAGATCAGATAGATCAGTTCAGATCAGATCAGATCAGATCAGATCAGACAGGAGGAAAACAGGAATGATGCTGCAAAGAGCAAGGCTGTCAGATTACTTTTTATTGAATTTGTATCTATTTTATTCTCTTATTTTACTACAATTTGTATTATTATTATACTATTAATGTTTTCATAATTACTATTATTATTACTATTAATATATTATTCTGATTTTCATTATTGTGTTGGATCTTTATCTTCTTATCTTGTTTAGCACTATGTATTGCAATCTTGCACTATAGGTGCTATATAAATAAAGTTTGACTGATTGATTGGTTGGTTGATTGACTTATTGATTGAGATTTTCTCACTTGTTTTAATCCATGCAGCCTGTCTGCAGACCACAGAGGGTTTCTATCAGAGTTTTGTCTCAGTCTGTCTTGTCCAGACTGAGGACAAACGGCACCAGCGCTCCTCTGGCCTCTGCCGGAGCGGGCAGGACCTCGGGTAGAAACCCCTCCCGGTCCCGGTCCGGGTCCGGGTCCTCCTCCAGCACGAACTGCAGGGTCTGGCTCTTGTTGACGCAGTAGATCCGGTCACCGAGCACCGCGCAGCGGAACGGCAGCGGGTTTTCCAGCGGGAAGGACGCGCCGCCGTGCCAGACCTTCACCACCGTGTTGTACTTGAACACGTTCACGCCTTGCTCCCGGTTCACGTCGAACCGGTAGATGAGGCTCCGGTGCGCCACCATGTCGGTGGACCGGCGCCTGCTCTCGTTAAAGGGGCATTCCTCCCACTCGTCCCGGCGGGAGTCGTACCGCAGCAGCCGGTAGAAGAGCGAGCCGCCGGACACGAACAGATCCCCGCCGCAGCTCGTCGCTTCGTGCGCAACGGCGAAGCTTCCTTTGGGTAAGGGCGCGACCGGGCTCCACCTGTCCAGCCGCGGGTCGTACCTCTCCACGGTGAACAGGCACTCCCCTCCGATGGCGAACAGGTAGCCGTCCATGGAGACCAGTTTGAGCTGGGCGCGGGGCTGGGACAGCGGCCGCACCTCGGTCCAGCGGCCGGTGAGCGGGTTGTAGCAGAAGACTTTGTCCGACGCCTTGGTCCGCTCCCCCTGCGCCTTGATGCCGCCTGCCACGAACAGGTAGTTGTACATGGTGCAGATCCCGGAGCCTTTGGTCGGGATCTCCTCCGGCATGCTTGTCAGCACTTCCCATCGCTTTGTCTCCTCGTGGAAGCAGAAGATCCGGTGGCGGTTCTCCTCCGGCGGCAGCGCGGACAGCGGGCTCTGCGGCCGGCTGCTCTCCCGGCTCCCCACCCGGTCGAACACCTCGTTAATCTCGGCCACCGACAGCAGCCTCCTGCCCTCCATCCTCCGGGCCAGGATCTGCTCCCTCTCCCCCGCCGTCAGCCGGCCGTACACGCCTGGATTCCTTAATATCTGCAGGAAATTGTCGCTCATGTACTTGTAGACTCGCCGCTTCAAGTCCTCCGCGCCTTGGCTCTTGGCTTTTGTCAGGATCTCATAGCAGTTGTCAGCGCTGATCTGTTGCGACATGGCTGGAGCTGATAATTCATCCCCAGTGATTATTTCTGACACTTTATCCTCTCTAACCTCCATCTGGACTGTGGAGAAAACAAAACCCAGCGGGTAAAACGCGCCCAGCCTCTGTCTCACCGCGTCTGGAAATCCTCACTTCTTTCTTTCTTTTCTCTCCACCAAAAACGCCCCTTTTCTCTTTTCTCCTTTTCCTCTCTGCGCTTCAAGTTTTCGTCCTCCAGACTCTTTTTACAGACTAGGCGAGATCCGTTTCCTCTTGGATCACAGAAAACGTCCTTTCCGGATCCCCCATCTCCATCGGTCCGGTCCGGTCCGGTCCGGTGCGGTCCGGTCCGGTCCGGTGCGGCTGCCGAAGCCGGGTTTCCCTGCCTGCTGTCTGGGGAAATGTCGCCGCGTCTCCCCGCTGCAGCAGCGAGGCGTCTGCGGATACAAAGGCTTTCTGTGACCGTGACAGACCCCCGCCTCCGCTCCTCCTCCCCGCCCGGGACCCGGCTGTGTGGACCGGACTCGGATCCCTCTCACTCCCTCACACGCTGGGCGGTGGACGCGCACCGTTTACGCGCATTTCCACCTCATTATGCAGGCGGATGGGGAAACACCGCGGCTGTGCGCCAGTTCTGCGCCCTGCGGTCCTCCTGGGTCTGAAACCTGCACTCTTAATAAAAACGGTTCGGTACAGGACCAGACAATGGTTCCTTAGACCTTAGACAAAACAGAACCCTTTATGGTGCTGCAAAGAACCATTTTTGCTATGAAAAGTCCCAAATCAACAGAATTAAAAAACCTTTTTAAGAACCACACTGGGTTCTTTATTCTGATTTACCTGTTTGTCTATTTTGACAAACCAGAGGGTTCTTTGAGTCATTATGGTTCCATATTGAACCACGACCCTAACCAAAGAACCCACAACAGAACTCTGAAGAACCATTTTATATTATTTATTTAAATTTCCCTCATCGTCTCTATTAAAATACCTTTTTCATAACCAGACTGTGATCTTTATTCTGATTTACCAGCTTTATTATTTTAACAGTTCAGAGGGTTCTCCATGGAGCCATGCTCAAATAATTCTACATAGAACCTTTATGGTGCTGTGGAGAACCATTTAAGAACATATGAAATATTCCAAACCAGCAGGATTAAACAAACTCTTTAAAAACCACACTGTGACTGGGTTCTTTATTCTGATTTAACAATTTTTATTTGAACAAGCCAGAGGGGTCTTTGTGTCATTATGGTTCTATGTGGAACCACTGGAACCCTTGAAGAACCCTCCTTTTTCCAGGTGTAGTCTGGTTTGAGAATGGTTCATACATTTTATTTTGCATACTGACATTTTCGATGCAGTTCACCTTTGTGGCTCTGACAAGATGTTTCCCCACAGCGATCATTAAAGTTTCATCTAATCTAATCTAATCTAATCTATAATCTAATTTAGAGCCCCTCAGTACTCCTGATACACAACACAGTCAACCAGAGTTTTTCATTCATTTTTCATGACATTTTCCTGACATTCTTGTTTGGGTTTTTCTGTGATCGGGGGTTTCTGTGGTCAGAAACATACAAAAGAAAAGGCAGAGAGACGATGATTTTCCTTTTCAGGTCGTTTCATTTGATTCATTATCAGAGGAGGCAGAGAGGATGAAACTATTACGCATTTCACAAGAAAAAAGGCAAAAATGTGAGAAAAATCTGAAAAAAAATAGACAATAGAAATATGTTTTTTTTTCTGTCCCATAAATCATCAAGCTGAGAACGAGTAGACTATAGAGGTTAGAGAAGAGGCTTGTGACTGGAAGGTTGCTGGTTCAAATCCCCACACTGCCTGGGAGACTGCGGATGGGGAAAGTGAATCAGTTATTGAGCGGTCTGGCGGCGGCAGGCGGCAGCAGGCGGCACGCGGCAGGCGGCGGCAGGCGGCAGCAGGCGGCAGCAGGCGGCAGGCAGCAGCAGGCGGCAGTAGGCGGCAGGCGGCAGGCGGCGGCAGGCGGTCTGGGGTTTTGGACTGCAGGCTGAACATGACTCAGCTGTAACCACATCACACCTTACAGCAGCACCAGATAGATAGAGCAGGTCTTCTGTTCCAGATATTAAAGGTAAAGTCCCTTCTTTTCCAACAGATCATGTCACAGTGGTGACTCACCCTGGTGAATTGAGGCCAGGTTGTAGTAAAAAATGACAGATTCATACAACACAGTATTCATAGTTTGTTTACTGTGAAAGGAAGCAGATCTGTTCCAGGTTTTACTGCACTATAGGAACACAAAGTCTTGGAGACGGTCGGTTCGATCCTCCATGTTAATCCTCTTCAAGAGAACAAGCTCACAGCTGGACGACATGTTTGCTTACTGTAAAATACACAAGATGCTGTGCTGAAGATACCTGACCTCATGTTTTAACAGTAGGACTCTGAAGTGACTGGAGTGTTAAGCAGCTACATGCAGCTGAGGAAGTTCTGGGCTGATGAGAAGAAACTGCTGCAGAAAACACTGAACACTGGGAATGTTTCTGCATAAAAATGGTCAAAACTAGATATTGAATATCAGCTATTGGCAGCTTCAATCCAAAAAATATTGGTATCAGCCTTCAAAAACCCATATCAGTCAAACCCTATAGTTAATATATCAGGAAGTACTTAAGGCTTAAATAAAATACAATACTTTTGCGTGTTGCCTGAAAAGGCTCCGGGGCTTTTTCCACCACCGTTCCTCTTTCATTTGGTCCAGTGAGTTTAGTTTCTCGGCTCCTGGTGAGGAAACTAGAAGAGAAAATATTCTGTCGCTCTGGATCTCCTTCACATCTGGCTGCAGGCGGCTCAGCTGTCGAACCCAGAGACTTAAAAACCGTCTCCTGAACTCCGACTGGCTCCTTTCTTTCTCCTCTGCTGTCTTTCTTGTCAGAGTGAAGCAGTAAAGACAGGAGAACAGGAAAATAAGCAGCACTTCCCTGGTTCATGTATTTTTAGTTTTTGTTTGCATTGTTTGACTTGGGACTTGATGCATGAAGAGAAGACTTGAGACTTGACTTGACTTGGGTTCTGGTGACTTGAGACTTGACTTGACTTGGGTTCTGGTGACTTGGGACTTGACTCTGACTTGTACTTTGATGACTTGAAAAGGTTTCTAAAGTCTTGACTTGAGATCTTGTGTTTGTGTAAATGACTTAGATTGAAAGTGATGAGATTTGTTCCAGCGGACGACTGAATTTAAATTCTGTTTTCTGAATTTGTATGGAATGATTGAATTTATTGAAGTTGAAACTGATTCTAGAAATCAAACTCATGATGCTCTTACCAAGTTTTTATCCTATTAAAACCATATTGCATTGAAAAGTCCTAGATATTTAGTTTTCTTTAAGATATTAAATTGATACTGGACTCTTGATTTGTTCTGACTTGACTTGCTGTTCTATGTAGAAACATCTGAAGGCGAGAGCTGCTGTCAGTTATAACATTACATGAAAGAAATACTAATAAATTCGACTCATTTCAAGTTACCTTCCGCAATGCCATCAAGAGTTACAATCTTGGCCTTTGCAGTTATGAGGTTTGGACCTCTCGAGGGTTGAGGTCCAGGACAGATCGAACACACCGTCTCATCTGGCACGAGAAATTTAGGGCACGGAGATATCTGTCTTTGTAGATGATCAGGTAGTGTTCCTGGCAGGCGCTGGTGATGGAAGATATATTCCACCATTCCTTTTAGACCTTCTCCTTCAGGAGGGTAATGACGCTCATCCTCATCTTCTGAAACACTTCTGTTGTCTGGAACTTTCATTTCCAGGGTGTCACTGTCCATGATTTCTTCACTGGACCCGACTTTTCTGACGGTATCAGGACACTCCTGGCAGAGATGCCATTTGGCTCTGGCCCTGTGTGGACATGACCGCCGTGTTTTGGCACAGGGACAATGCCAGGTGTTCAACTTCCTGTTGTACACAACCGTCACACGTCCAAGACGACTGTAATATGCAGCTGATGGTTCGTGAATGGACACACAAAGTTCAG